>NC_139999.1:52636765-52734376 GCF_964263955.1 Coregonus lavaretus | reverse complement strand
TTATGGTGTTTTTCAGAGTCAGTAGAAAGGCCTCTTTAGTGTCCTAAATTTTCATAACTGTGACATTAATTGCCTACAGTCTGTAAGCTGTTAGTGTCTTAGCGACCGTTCCACAGGTGCATATTCATTAATTGTTAATGGTCCATTGAACAAGCAGTGTTTAAACCCTTTACAATGAAGATCTGTGAAGTTATTTGGATTTTTACGAATTATCTTTGAAAACAGGGTCCTGAAAAAGGGACGTTTATTTTTTTGCTGAGTTTATATAAAATGTGCATTTTAGCAATGCGAAAGCCGGATTAGCAATGAACAGAATGAAATACGGAATGTCGGACTCAAACACTGTGTTCTGTTTAAATGCATTAGCGACTTGTCTAGAGGCAGCCGACTGAAGACTGGACGACATGTCTGTTTAGTTTATTGAAAGCAACTTTCTGTGTTTTCTGAGAATAGGATTAGCATTAACGTTATCCTTGTGCTAAGGAGCTGCCAGCTAATAGGTAGGATGTGCTTTAAAAAGGAAAAATAATTAACGTTGTTCAAGGAATGTAACATACAGTGGGGAGAACAAGTATTTGATACACTGCCGATTTTGCAGGTTTTCCTACCTACAAAGCATGTAGAGGTCTGTAATTTTTATCATAGGTACACTTCAACTGTGAGAGACGGAATCTAAAAAAAATCCAGAAAATCACATTGTATGATTTTTAAGTAATTAATTTGCATTTTATTGCATGACATAAGTATTTGATCACCTACCAACCAGTAAGAATTCCAGCTCTCACAGACCTGTTCGTTTTTCTTTAAGAAGCCCTCCTGTTCTCCACTCATTACCTGTATTAACTGCACCTGTTTGAACTCGTTACCTGTATAAAAGACACCTGTCCACACACTCAATCAAACAGACTCCAACCTCTCCACAATGGCCAAGACCAGAGAGCTGTGTAAGGACATCAGGGATAAAATTGTAGACCTGCACAAGGCTGGGATGGACTACAGGACAATAGGCAAGCAGCTTGGTGAGAAGGCAACAACTGTTGGCGCAATTATTAGAACATGGAAGAAGTTCAAGATGACGGTCAATCACCCTCGGTCTGGGGCTCCATGCAAGATCTCACCTCGTGGGGCATCAATGATCATGAGGAAGGTGAGGGATCAGCCCAGAACTACACGGCAGGACCTGGTCAATGACCTGAAGAGAGCTGGGAACACAGTCTCAAAGAAAACCATTAGTAACACACTACGCCATCATGGATTAAAATGCTGCAGTGCACGCAAGGTCCCCCTGCTCAAGCCAGCGCATGTCCCGTCTGAAGTTTGCCAATGACCATCTGGATGATCCAGAGGAGGAATGGGAGAAGGTCATGTGGTCTGATGAGACAAAAATAGAGCTTTTTGGTCTAAACTCCACTCGCCGTGTTTGGAGGAAGAAGAAGGATGAGTACAACCCCAAGAACACCATCCCAACCGTGAAGCATGGAGGTGGAAACATCATTCTTTGGGGATGCTTTTCTGAAAAGGGGACAGGACAACTGCACCGTATTGAGGGGAGGATGGATGGGGCCATGTATCGCGAGATCTTGGCCAACAACCTCCTTCCCTCAGTAAGAGCATTGAAGATGGGTCGTGGCTGGGTCTTCCAGCATGACAACGACCCGAAACACACAGCCAGGGCAACTAAGGAGTGGCTCCGTAAGAAGCATCTCAAGGTCCTGGAGTGGCCTAGCCAGTCTCCAGACCTGAACCCAATAGAACATCTTTGGAGGGAGCTGAAAGTCCGTATTGCCCAGTGACAGCCCCGAAACCTGAAGGATCTGGAGAAGGTCTGTATGGAGGAGTGGGCCAAAATCCCTGCTGCAGTGTGTGCAAACCTGGTCAAGACCTACAGGAAACGTATGATCTCTGTAATTGCAAACAAAGGTTTCTGTACCAAATATTAAGTTCTGCTTTTCTGATGTATCAAATACTTATGTCATGCAATAAAATGCAAATTAATTACTTAAAAATCATACAATGTGATTTTCTGGATTTTTGTTTTAGATTCCTTCTCTCACAGTTGAAGTGTACCTATGATAAAAATGACAGACCTCTACATGCTTTGTAAGTAGGAAAACCTGCAAAATCGGCAGTGTATCAAATACTTGTTCTCCCCACTGTATAGGGCCATTTTTCCCAGACACAGATTAAGTCCTGGAATCAGAATTATTTTAATGGTGAATCGCCATTGAGACTGCTTTTTAATTCTGGACTAGGCCCATATTGTTCAAAACCCAACAACAATGTAGTAAAAGCCCTTGATGGACGGAACATTACCATCAAGCACCACAACACATGGAATTTTCCAAGAATAATATATTTCTTTCAATGTTTTAAAGCGGCCTTGCCTACCGTGAATGCTGACAAATCAACATATTTTTAGAATGAAAGGAGCTAAATGCAACTGCCCTCAAATTGTCCGAAACTAGACACTCGTTGTTATTGTTGTTATTGCTACTGAATAAATGATGATACACATTCCCCTTGTTTGTACTTTAGTATGTTTGATCTTAACCTTTTGTCAAGGAAGCATCGGAATATACGACAGTGTGTGTATTATTTTCATAAGTATGTTGTGATATTTGATTCATAAAAAGTGTGTGTGTGTGTCTGTCTGTCCTCTCCCCCAAGGCGACCCAGGGTCCAGAGAGACCGGTGCTGGCTCTGCTGACTGAGAGAGACCTGCTGCTGTACCCCACCCTGCCTGACACTAAAGACAGCATCAACAGCCCAGCCAAGAGTCACCCGCTCATCACAACCAGGTAGGGCACACCCATTATATAAAACCTCAGCCCCGGGTACACACCAAACATGTCCCCAAAAAGCTACCTTTTCTTAAAGGGACATGCTCTCTTAAAGGGATGAGCAATTGAACTGGCTATTGCACCTCTACACTAAATAAGGTTCTCTGGGTGTGCGCCAGCTCATGCTTTTTATTAAACCGTCTTTGATTTGCCAGTGCTTTCCAGTGCAAATAATGCAGTCAGAACTGGCAGATACAGTACATCACATAGACAGTAATTAAAAGACACGTAGAAATGTTTAACCTTGCAAGATTTTGTAACATTAAACCAGTCATTTATATGTGTTTACGTGCCTGTCACCTCACACTTGTGTCAGGTCAAACAGTCATTATCTCATAATAACTAGGAGGAACACAAAATTTGCCTGTATTGTATTTAAAGAGAGTCTGTCAAGACATTCTGGCCAAATAGCAAGTCATACTTAAACACACCCCAAACTGGGCTATTATGAATACATTTGTAATTATTTTTGGCATACTTAATCATCTTCCATAAATGGCCCATTGAAAATGTTCACGCATGATGTCATATTCATGTGCAAATGATTAGGAAAACCAGCAAGTTGTGTTTTGGGTTTTTTCCATCCCTCATGGTTCTCTCTCTCATTTTCCTCTTTCTCTGTTTTCTTTTTTTCTTCTCACTCTGTCTCTACTTATCCTATTTCTCCCTCTCTCCCTCCCTTCTCTTTCATGCCTATTCTCTCTTCTCTCTCCTCTCTCCCCCCTTCCCTCTGCCCTCTCTTTCCCTCCACCTCTTCCTCTCCCACCTCCCACCTCCCTCCACCCTTTTCTCTCTTCCACCCTCTTACCACCTTCCCCCTCTATCCCTTCCCCATGCCCCCTTTCTTCCTGCCATCTCTCTCCCCCTCTCTTACCCTCCCTCTCCTGATCCCTGCCTCCTCCAGACTGGTCCACTCGGGGCCGGGGAAGAGCTCTCCCCTGCTGGATTCGGAGCTCTCCTTTGGGCTGCGCATGGGCACCAAGCTGGGTGTAGAGACCCACGTGTTCCGGGTGGACTCAGCCAAGGAGCTTTCGGCCTGGACCCACATGCTGGTGGACGGCTGCCACAACGCTGCAGAGCTCATACAGGAAGTCACCACAGGTACGGATGAAGGAGTAGCGGATGAAGTTAGCCTGCTGAGCTAAAGCCTAGGGGAGCTAACGCAAGTCTTCCGGTTTCAGACAAGGTACGGAACGAGGAGCATCCGCAAAGTTAGCCCGCTGAGCATAAGCCTAGGCATGAGCTCGGGAAGTTAACACAAGTCTTCAGGTCTCAGACAGGGTTTTAGTACCGAACCATGCTCATGTGATGAGGGGTCTGAGACAGGAGGACTTGCGTTAGCTCCTTGAGAAAATGTCTAGGCTTTTAGCTCAGAGGGCTAACACGGTCTTCAAAAGTTAACCTGTAGGCCTACTGCAGTGCAGGTAAAAGCATTGTGGATTGGAAATGATGCAGACTATTACATTTGATAGAAACCACAATCTATCTGCAATATTAAAGCTGATCTACCCCCGCCAAAAAACAAAGAAAAAACATTGTGGATGTTACTGCATCTTCAGGGGCATGTTTCAGAAATGTATTTCGTTACATTATTATTATTCATTATTTTTAGATGATTGCTAATCAACTTGGTGCTTGGCGTCACCCTATGAGAGAGTTTGTCACATTAACGGTGTATCATTGCTGCAGCACAGGTATTTTGAAAAGTAACATTTTAATGCTCCAACTGTAAGTTTATATGTCATCACGAATGCCTGCAAAACAACAGCAGATAGTCTAGCAAAGACCGACAGCAAGAATGTGCAGGTCGGGCTGTTTAAATAGGGTAGCACTGCACTCTACTGGTTTTGTGGTGTGGTGCAACATATTGTCAATAAGAAGTCACTCATTGCATTCATGGGAGGCAGCCACATCTAGCCTGCACCTACAAAATCAATTAATTGCAACTGTCTGCATTCAGACTGACTATATGATCAATGTCGGGAAGTATGTCTCATAAGAGCTGTCCTTGTCATTTATTCTGAGAACAGATCAGTCAATAAACTACTCTACCTTTAGTATTCAGTTTTGTAAGGGGAGTGAAACAGAAACAGGACAGCATTTACAACATTTAGCAGATGCTCTCATCTAGAACGCCTAGTCTTGGGCTAAAAAGCAAGGTCAATGAAGAATCTCCATGAAGAATGAAGAATCTGTGTCTGGGAAACCGGCCGTTAGTGACCAACCTTCATCATACCCTTACCTGTGTTACCCTTTTCCCCCCGTGTTCCCTGGCAGCCTGCAGCTGGAACGGGAAGGAGTGCAACCTGGGAGTTCACATCGACGAGGGCTTTTCCCTGTTCACAGAGGAGATGGGCATCAGGAAGACGGTGCTCCTCCAGCAACCCTTCGAGCGCCTGCGCATGTCCTCCGACGACGGCGTGCGCATGATCTTCCTCGACTTCGGAGGGCCCGAGGCGGAGATTGTGAGTTGGATTGTTGACTGTTTGGTTATTGGTGTTGGTTGGTTGGTTGGTGTCTCTCTCTTTTTCTCCTCCTTTCTCTTTTGTTTACTCTGTCTTTCTCCCTCATCCGTGTTCGTTCACGCTGACATTCTCCCCATAGAAAGATTACACCTCGGAAATGATGCCATGGACAAGAGTAGAGGGGGGTTACGTCACCCCTGTTGACTTTAGAGGATGGTCTGTTCCATGTGCAGGTATTGAGCAAAATTATGTGAAAATAATGGACCCTACAATATATGAGGATATGGAACAGTCCTTCTCAACGACTTTGCATTTTGGCGACTCAACAGCAACAGTAACACATAACTTGATGGTAATAGCCTAATAATTATGAATTCTAGTTTGCTCTGTTCTTTTGTTAATTCTTTCCAATGTGTCAAGTAATTCTCTTTTTGTTTTCTCATGATTTGGTTGGGTCTAATTGTGTTGTTGTTGTTGTTGTTGTTGTCCTGGGGCTCTCGCTCTCTCTCTCTCTCTCTCTCTCTCTCTCTCTCTCTCTCTCTCTCTCTCTCTCTCTCTCTCTCTCTCTCTCTCTCTCTCTCTCTCTCTCTCTCTCTCTCTCTCTCTCTCTCACGCTCTCTCTCTCTCTCTTGCTCTCTCTCTTTCTCTTTCCCTCTCCATCTCTCTCTCTCCATCTCTCTCTCTCTCTCTCCATCTCTCTCTCTCTCTCTCTCTCTCTCTCTCTCTCTCTCTCTCTCTCTCTCTCTCTCTCTCTCTCTCTCTCTCTCTCTCTCTCTCTCTCTCTCTCTCTCTCTCTCTCTCCTTTGCTGTTGGTTTCCATCTCTTGTTCACTTGGGGGCTAATTCCGACCAGAGTTAAGTGTGCGTAAAGGGAACGTAATTCCCTTTTAATGCACCTTTCTCTCTACATATTCTGAGCTTGAACTTAAGCATGAGAATAGAATGCTATTCACCCCCTATTAGTTTGGTGTGGAGATCAAATAAATGAAGGTGTGGAGGAGGTGTGTCTACAGATACGCCATATTCTGACCTTGACTTACTTCCCTCATAATTCCACCACCTTTACGCATGATGAAATGATGAATAAGGTCGAGCAACCTGTCGGTTCCAAATGGAACCACATCTACTTAATTTTTCCCGATAGAAGTAACATCATTCTCCATGCACTGTAATTTATAAATTGATAAGAGTTATTGATATAAATAAAAAAGTATACCAGTTTCATTTAAGGACCAAAGGATTGACAGATGTCCCATATAGATTGCAAAATAGTTGGGAAGAGATTTCTGACGTACCGATTCCATGGCACATGGTTTATGAACTGATACACAAAACGACGCCAGATTCAAAACTTAGAATTGTTCAATTTAAATTATTATATAAAATTCTTGCTACCAATAGAATGTTATTTATATGGGGGATACAATCTTCCCAGCTCTGCAGATTTTTCTGCGAAGAGACAGAATCATTAGATAATTTGTTTTGGTACTGTCCATTTGTAGCTTGTTTTTGGTCACAGGTCCAGGAATGGCTGAAGAATTGCAATATGTACCTGGAGCTAACCCTTCAGATAGCACTACTGGGTGATCTGAAAAGTCATAGTCAATCGATCAATAATTTAATAATACTTTTAGCAAAAATGTTTATTTTCAATTTACAATCTGTAGAAACTATGAGAATAGAAAGGTTCAGAACTTTTGTGAAACATCACATTACATTTGAAAAATATATGGCAAATAGAAAAACATGGTGTTAAGAGATAGATGGGAGGGGTTGAATGGAGCTGAAGGTTGGGACTAACAACAACTAATAACAACAAGATAACTCATGTAAAACATACTGTGTCCATAATAAGTATATAGTTTATAGGTTAAGAACTTTTGTGAAAGAGCACAGTTTGAAAGATATGGCATATAGAAGCAAACCGGATGGACATCATGAAAATTATCGGAGAGGTTGAGGGTAGAGGAAGTTCAGGAGTAAAAACAAACAAAATAGAACTATTGTAAAATTGACTGTGTCCATAAAATGTATATAGTATGTATAAGTTGGTAGTAGAGGCCTAAGCGTTGTTGTTCACTTGTTTACTCCAATTAGGGGAGGGGTGGGTGGGGTTGGAAAGTAATGAAGGATTTTTTTTTTTTTTTTAAGAAACGTATATACAGTTGAAGTCGGAAGTTTACACACACTTAGGTTGGAGTCATTAAAACTCATTTTTAAACCACTCCACAAATTTCTTGTTAACAAACTAAAGTTTTGGCAAGTCGATTAGGACATCTACTTTGTGCATGACACAAGTAATTTTTCAAACAATTGTTTACAGACAGATTATTTCACTTATAATTCACTGTATCACAATTCCAGTGGGTCAGAAGTGTACATACACTAAGTTGACACTGCCTTTAAACAGCTTGGAAAATTCCAGAAAATTATGTCATGGCTTTAGAAGCTTCTGATAGACTAATTTACATCATTTGAGTCAATTGGAGGTGTACCTGTGAATGTATTTCAAGGCCTACCTTCAAACTCAGTGCCTATTTGCTTGACATCATGGGAAAATCAAAAGAAATCAGCCAAGACCTCTGAATTTTTTTTTTAGACCTCCACAAGTCTTGTTCATCCTTGGGAGCAATTTCCAAACGCCTGATGGTACCACGTTAATCTGTACAAACAATAGTACGCAAGTATAAACACCATGGGACCACGCAGCCGTCATACCGCTCAGGAAGGAGACGCGTTCTGTCTCCTAGAGATGAACGTACTTTGGTGCGAAAATGCAAATCAATCCCAGAACAACAGCAAAGGACCTTGTGAAGATGCTGGAGGAAACAGGTACAAAAGTATCTATATCCACAGTAAAACTAGTCATATATCGACATAACCTGAAAGGCCACTCAGCAAGGAAGAAGCCACTGCTCCAAAACCGTCATAAAAAAGGCAGACTATGGTTGCAACTGCCCATGGGGACAAAGATCATACTTTTTGGAGAAATGTCCTCTGGGCTAATGAAACAAAAATAGAACTGTTTGGCCATAATGACCATCATTATGTTTGGAGGAAAAAGGGTGTTGCTTGCAAGCCGAAGAACACCATCCCAACCTTGAAGCACGGGGGTGGCAGCATCATGCTGTGGGGGTGATTTGCTGCAGGAGGGACTGGTGCACTTCACAAAATAGATGGCATCATGAGGAAGGAAAATTATGTGGATATATTGAAGCAATATCTCAAGACATCAGTCAGGAATTTAAGGCTTGGTCGCAAATGGGCCTTCCAAATGGACAATGACCCCAAGCATACTTCCAAAGTTGTGGCAAAATGGCTTAAGGACAACAAAGTCAAGGTATTGGAGTGGCCAGCACAAAGCCCTGACCTCAATCCTGTGCGAGCAAGGAAGCCTACAAACCTGACTCAGTTACACCAGCTTTGTCAGGAGGAATGGGCCAAAATTCACCCAACTTATTGTGGGAAGCTTGTGGAAGGCTACCCGAAACGTTTGACCCAAGGTAAACAATTTAAAGGTAATGCTACCAAATACTAATTGAGTGTATGTATACTTCTGACCCACTGGGAATGTGATGAAAGAAATAAAAGCTGAAATAAATAATTCTCTCTACTATTATTGTGACATTTCACATTCTTAAAATAAAGTGGTGATCCTAATTGACCTACAGTGAGGGAAAAAAGTATTTAATCCCCTGCTGATTTTATAAGTTTGCCCACTGACGAAGACATGATCAGTCTATAATTTTAATGGTAGGTTTATTTGAACAGTGAGAGACAGAATAACAACAACAAAATCCAGAAAAACGCATGTCAAAAATGTTATAAATTGATTTGCATTTTAATGAGGGAAATAAGTATTTGACCCCTCTGCAAAACAAGACTTAGTACTTGGTAGCAAAACCCTTGTTGGCAATCACAAAGGTCAGACGTTTCTTGTAGTTGGCCACCAGGTTTGCACACATCTCAGGAGGGATTTTGTCCCACTCCTCTTTGCAGATCTTCTCCAAGTCATTAAGGTTTTGAGGCTGACGTTTGGCAACTCGAACCTTCAGCTCTCTCCACAGATTTTCTATGGGATTAAGGTCTGGAGACTGGCTAGGCCACTCCAGGACCTTAATGTGCTTCTTCTTGAGCCACTCCTTTGTTGCCTTGGCCGTGTGTTTTGGGTCATTGTCATGCTGGAATACCCATCCTCTGAATCATTCAGATGTTCATTGGCAAGCTTCAGACGGGCCTGTATATGTGCTTTCTTGAGCAGGGGGACCTTGCGGGCGCTGCAGGATTTCAGTCCTTCACAGCGTTGTGTGTTACCAATTGTTTTCTTGGTGACTATGGTCCCAGCTGCCTTGAGATCATTGACAAGATCCTCCTGTGTAGTTCTGGGCTGATTCCTCACCGTTCTCATGATCATTGCAACTCCACGAGGTGAGATCTTGCATGGAGCCCCAGGCCGAGGGAGATTGACAGTTATTTTGTGTTTCTTCCATTTGCGAATAATCGCACCAACTGTTGTCACCTTCTCACCAAGCTGCTTGGCGATGGTCTTGTAGCCCATTCCAGCCTTGTGTAGGTCTACAATCTTGTCCCTGACATCCTTGGAGAGCTCTTTGGTCTTGGCCATGGTGGAGAGTTTGGAATCTGATTGATTGATTGCTTCTGTGGACAGGTGTTTCTTATACAGGTAACAAGCTGAGATTAGGAGCACTCCCTTTAAGAGTGTGCTCCTAATCTCAGCTCGTTACCTGCATAAAAGAAACCTGGGAACCAGAAATCTTTCTGATTGAGAGGGGGTCAAATACTTATTTCCCTGATTAAAATGTAAATCAATTTATGACATTTTTGACATGTGTTTTTCTGGATTTTGTTGTTGTTATTCTGTCTCTCACTGTTCAAATAAACCTACCATTAAAATTATAGACTGATCATTTCTTTGTCAGTGGGCAAACGTACAAAATCAGCAGGGGATCAAATACATTTTTTCCCTCACTGTAAGACAGGGATTTTTTACTAGGATTAAATGTCAGGAATTGAAGAATCTCAAATATAAAATATATTTTGATTTGTTTAACACTTTTTTGGTTACTACATGATTCCATATGTGTTATTTCATAGTTTTGATGTCTTCATTATTATTCTACAATGTAAAAAATAAAGAAAAATCCTTGAATCAGTAGGTGTGTCCAAACTTTTGACTGGTATTGTATATTTGCGAAATAAATATATGGGGGATTGGAAGTGATGTAGACAATTACATTGATGGAAGGTACAATCTATCTGCAATATTAAAGCTGATCTACCCCCTAACAATAATTTTTTAACTAAATATAAATAAAATATCTATTAATAAGAGCTAGGTAAATGAGTAAGCCGTTTGGAGAAGGGGATTGTAAATATAAATGAGAATTGTTTTATATTTATTTTACCTTATGATCTCTGGAGACAAATGTGAAACCAGTCACATGGCAGCAAACTGAAGCATATCAACAATCACCTTTTCCACAGTGAAGTTTATGAAATGCTGGCCTTGTAACTTGCAGATTTGAAATGTGGAGACCCAAGCTATAGGCTTCTGTCGCCATGTGCAAATGACAGTATAGTGCCAAACCTACCGAGTTGGTTTATGATTTCTAGAATTATATGCCCAGACTTTTCACTGTATTTTTTACAATTTGTTACATGTTAAATATTAGCCACTATCGGTAGCCACCGTCAGTTATACCTATATACATTTATAACTGTCACGTTAGTGTTAGTTCCTTACATTTTTCATCATTCCATTACATCGTTAGTTCACCTTTCTTTCCTCTATCACGTTTGTGTGGTTGTTCCTGAGGATCGCTATCAATAGTGGATCATATTAGGCTAACTTAGTACAAGTTGTGCAATAATTTGGAACATGTAACCTATTTGACTCATTATGTAACACAGACCATAAGTAACAGTTTAAACCTGGAGCCTGGCCCACATTTCACAACGACTGGACAGTTGTCATACTGTTCCATGATTAGTGAGAATTAGGGTAGATTTAGAGGACTACTGGTCAACCCCTATTGTACACTTTTCTCACCTTCCAATATATCATGGATTAAACAATTTAATATGGCAACTTTCAGGACGAATCAAAGCACTGTATTTTTTATTCACCAATATATTTAATGCGTTGTCGTGACTTGACTTTCATTATTGTGATGACTATTATTTATCGAATAGATTAAATTAATCATGTAACAATTAACTCATTAGGAATTTGGGGCACCACGGGAAAAGTTGTTTAATGAGTTACCGTTTCCCGAATTAACTCTAAAGATATCTAGATATATCTTATCATTTAACAGTCATTTATTAATAATTTACCTCATATCAGTCTCATTCTGAAAGTCATAGGCTCTTTAAGTTTCCACGAACCCGGGTCTTACTGATCATTCCGTACCACACAAATTGATTTAATTATTTATTTACTAACTAATTAAAAATGATAACACGAGATACAAACACGTACACGTTATAGGTAGGGATTAGAAACTTAATACAATGAAAACGGGTCCCTAGCAGATTAACACAATATGACACTTGTTACAAAAGATGGCGAGTTAAAGAGAGAGAGAGAGAGAAAACACTTGGATACACATGGACCTACCCTCACAGTAATCCTAATACTTTGCCCGGAACTGCCGCCCGTTTGGGAAGAAAAGCAACGCATGTATTTACGTGTTGGAGGTCTTCGTTGTGTATCTCTGTTGGACCCAGGCCTTCGTGGGAAGGGGTCGATTGGGCTTTCTCTTTCGGATGGCCTTTTAGATGTAAGGCTCAGATTGTCCACAAGAGGTCACAATGTCCTTCTTCTTAGTTGTCTGTTTACTGTCACTCATTCTGGAAGTGGTCTTCTGAGGACGGCTAATCAGCGGTGTCGATGATACCCTGTGGGGTGATGAGAGCAGTGTAATAGACGATGGCTTGAAGAGAGTAACAGGATGGTCCCACTTAAATTCACCTTCTTAGATACAGTACTTAGAACAGCTACTCAGCCGTAACATTGATTGTTAGTGGAGGCAACTTTGTCGTCTTCACCACGTGTTCATTTTCAGGGTCGGGACCAATATGGACAAAAGCTGCAGCTTGAGGTCCGTCTAGTCTGATCTGATCATTCTTATCTCAATATTTTATGTACTCTGGTAAAGAGGGGCGTTTCTGTCTTACTGACACGCTCTCTGAGCTCCCTCGGGTGTGGCTAGTTACGAGGCAAAATTATTATTATCACTCTGATTTCGTTAGAAAGCTCAAATCACATTCCTATCTTCATGAAAACATTGTCTTCCTCCTTGATATTTTCTACACAATGTAAAAGATGTAAACCTGATATACACAGTGTAAAAGCTCTTCAAGTCACAATGTTTTCGTTATAACGCCTTTATACCATTTTTTATGACATCACAAAATATACATTAATTTTCCATATTCCATTTCTCATCATTCCCAATGTTTGTATGTTGAAATATATTGTCCCAATGTTCATTGTTGGATGTTAAAGTTTTTGGGCGGTAAAAAGTCTCTGAAACAAAGGCATTCCTTTCACCATACTAGAATGCTAGAGATAGATTCTCCTCCTCTCTAATTTATGGCAGTATAAAGGTGTCAAGACCGGCACAGCGCCCCTGTGGGTAAGAAGGTCTGGTTGTTGTCGGCCATTTGCCAAGCTGATGTGAGGCCTTTGATCCTCACCCAGGGAGAGTCATGACAGCGTAAAGGTTCTCCAAATCAAAGAAAAAAAAAATCATTAATACTTTTCTAACTCTAAATAATATACAAGATCAGAGTATATTGGGCTCCCGAGTGGCGCAGCGGTCTAAGGCACTGCATCTCCGTGCTTGAGGCGTCACTACAGACCCCCTGGTTCGATTCCAGGCTGTATCACAACCGGCCGGGAGTCCCATAGGGCGGCGCACAATTGGCCCAGCGTCGTCCGGGTTTGGCCGGTGTTGGCCGTCATTGTAAATAAGAATTTGTTCTTAACTGACTTGCCTAGTTAAATAAAGTTTAAATTTTAAAAATATATTTAAATTCAATTTATTCAGTGTGCGGAAGTTGCTACACCTGCAAAGCCTGTTATGCACCTGCATAAAGTAAGTCTGAATACCAACTACTGAGAAGTGCTTAAATCAAAACGTGTAAATAAGGAATAGATTTCCTAAGTCTGAATCGGGCCCATGATGAACCCCATTTTCGAACCCCCCAAAAAGTTTAAATACAGAGTAAACTTTTCAACTTCTCTCTCTTCCCTTTTCCTCTCCCTCCCTTGCAGCAACTGGACCTCCACTCCTGCCCGAAGACCATGGTATTCATCATCCACTCCTTCCTCTCTGCTAAGGTCAAGCGGCTAGGCCTGTTAGCATGATAACAGTTTGACCTCCCCTACCCAACCTGAAAAACCACCGAACCACCCAAGCGTATTTACACGCAGCCATGACTAACTTTAGGAGGATGTGATGTCACTGCAGAGGATATGATGTCACCACTCTGTTTCAAACCCCCACCAAACTCTTACCAAGGGCCACCGTTGGTCAGAATCAAAGTGGAAAGCGAGTGGATTGAAGATATACTGTACCTGCAATAATTATACTTTCAAAGGCCCTTATCAGTCGTAAGTGTAACATCTGTCCTAAGAGGATGTCAACTTACGAGAGCCAAACGTACACCTATGACAGCCTACATAGCACCGTTGCCAAGCTCTAAGGCCTAAATGTTTGAATTGCATTTGATTGTTTCATTGGTCAAAGCATGTCCGTTGTCATAAGTGATAAGTCAATTGATATAACCTCTTATGAGCGGTTATAACAGGCACCATTGATTTTACAACGGCTTCAAAAAAAAAGGTTAAACAATTTTCAACTTTTACATGCACTGTTGACTGATTGTGTGTAACTATTCAGAGGGTTTACTGTTTTGCCCTAATTTATTTCTCTTATTTGTATGTTTTGGCTGCCATTTTGAGTAACATTATTTTATGTCTGCTATTAGAGCAGTTTTCCAAGTACTGATTCAGAGACATTTTGAGTGCAGCGAAAAGCCTTTTGACTCTGCATTTCTTTAGTAGGTTCATAAATGTTTCCCAAAACCAACATCAACATGAAGATAAACTATATGTCAGAAAGCGCATTTTAAGTTAACACCTAAATCCAGACATTTAGATACAGGCACCAAACGGATTATTGCCACTGTTTAGTAATTTCACTCAACAAAAGCTCCACCCTCAAACTAACTTGAATTACTTTATGCATAAGATTACTATGCATTTATAGATACAGTATATACAGAGTTTGACACGGTATCATTTCTGTCGATGGAGTGCATACTACGACCACTTTAGATTTAGGAAGTTGTCCCTCAAAACTAGATAATTTTCAGTTTAAGGAAAGATCGATGGAATGGTTCTCACATATGCAGCCATATAACTTCAGGTGTATGTAACTATATAGGATACATATATGTATGTATTTGGCTCTAGGTATAACATTATCAATGAATACATTGAAAGTGTTTCCTATTGAAAGAGCAATGGGTTATCGGAGTATATGCTACAGGTACTGCGTTGTGTTATATTGAAACCTTTTTAAGTCCTTACAAAGCTAGTTGAATATGTTATCTTCTTAACAACTACAGCCAAAATCACTGATGCATTTGAAAGATATCAGCTTGTTGGGGACTAATGACGCAGTTTTTATACAGTGTTAGTCCTTTTGTTAGTGTGCATTTACAGAAATCATCGCAAACCAACTGAAAATGAACAGAAATGGGGTCTATAGTTTACATGACAACGTATGTGTTCAATTCCCCCATTTATTTTGTGTCAACAGAATATTCACTACTCGTGGCCTTCTCTCTAAAATGCTAAACAAACCTATATTAATATATATTTCAAACTAAAACTTGTTTGCTTTCAAGAAGAAACATTTATTGTATATTCTTATTTAAACAAACGGTGTGCCTTGCAGCGTTGTTTGTATATAAAAGTGTAATAAACTTTGATGTAACTTTTACTGTGCTTTATTGGTAGATCTCTAAATATCAGTTTGATTGACAAGCTGCATATGTAATAGGGATCCCGCCCCCAGAAGTGCAGTAACTGCAGTGTACTGTGTTATTTTGGACGCAGTACTTTCCTAATAACTTCAGTGTACTGCAGTTCAAGTATACAGTGGGGAAAAAAAGTATTTAGTCAGCCACCAATTGTGCAAGTTCTCCCACTTAAAAAGATGAGAGAGGCCTGTAATTTTCATCATAGGTACACGTCAACTATGACAGACAAAATGAGAAAAAAAATTCCAGAAAATCACATTGTAGGATTTTTTATGAATTTATTGGCATATGATGGTGGAAAATAAGTATTTGGTCAATAACAAAAGTTTCTCAATACTTTGTTATATACCGTTTGTTGGCAATGACACAGGTCAAACGTTTTCTGTAAGTCTTCACAAGGTTTTCACACACCGTTGCTGGTATTTTGGCCCATTCCTCCATGCAGATCTCCTCTAGAGCAGTGATGTTTTGGGGCTGTCACTGGGCAACACAGACTTTCAACTCCCTCCAAAGATTTTCTATGGGGTTGAGATCTGGAGACTGGCTAGGCCACTCCAGGACCTTGAAATGCTTCTTACGAAGCCACTCCTTCGTTGCCCGGGCGGTGTGTTTGGGATCATTGTCATGCTGAAAGACCCAGCCACGTTTCATCTTCAATGCCCTTGCTGATGGAAGGAGGGTTTCACTCAAAATCTCACGATACATGGCCCCATTCATTCTTTCCTTTACACGGATCAGTCGTCCTGGTCCCTTTGCAGAAAAACAGCCCCAAAGCATGATGTTTCCAACCCCATGCTTCACAGTAGGTATGGTGTTCTTTGGATGCAACTCAGCATTCTTTGTCCTCCAAACATGACGAGTTGAGTTTTTACCAAAAAGTTATATTTTGGTTTCATCTGACCATATGACATTCTCCCAATCCTCTTCTGGATCATCCAAATGCACTTCAGACGGGCCTGGACATGTACTGGCTTAAGCAGGGGGACACGTCTCGCATTGCAGGATTTGAGTCCCTGGCGGCGTAGTGTGTTACTGATGGTTGGCTTTGTTACTTTGGTCCCAGCTCTCTGCAGGTCATTCACTAGGTCCCCCCGTGTGGTTCTGGGATTTTTGCTCACCGTTCTTGTGATCATTTTGACCCCAAGGGGTGAGATCTTGCGTGGAGCCCCAGATCGAGGGAGATTATCAGTGGTCTTGTATGTCTTCCATTTCCTAATAATTGCTCCCACAGTTGATTTCTTCAAACCAAGCTGCTTACCTATTGCAGATTCAGTCTTCCCAGCCTGGTGCAGGTCTACAATTTAGTTTCTGGTGTCCTTTGACAGCTCTTTGGTCTTGGCCATTGTGAAATTTGGAGTGTGACTGTTTGAGGTTGTGGACAGGTGTCTTTTATACTGATAACAAGTTCAAACAGGTGCCATTAATACAGGTAACGAGTGGAGGACAGAGGAGCCTCTTAAAGAAGAAGTTACAGGTCTGTGAGAGCCAGAAATCTTGCTTGTTTGTAGGTGACCAAATACTTATTTTCCACCATAATTTGCAAATAAATTCATTAAAAATCCTACAATGGGATTTTCTGGAAATTTTTTTCTCAATTTGTCTGTCATAGTTGACGTGTACCTATGATGAAAATTACAGGCCTCTCTCATCTTTTTAAGTGGGAGAACTTGCACAATTGGTGGCTGACTAAATACTTTTTTCCCCCACTGTAACTGGGTCATTCCATGAATAGCATACATTTTGCTTCCCTTTGATATTTTAAGTAGACATTTTTCACAGATATTTAAGCCTGTTATGTTAAATGAAGGGCCCTTTAATATAGACCACATGGAAAATTCTATAAATCTGACTTACTAATGTGCCAAAAACTTACTAATGTGCCAACTAATGTGCCAAAAAACATTTTGACATGTTCCTTGTCATGTTTTTCAGACTTCTAGGAACATTTCAACCCACTTAATTGGCACTTATTATAATCCTTTTTAATTTATTTAATCCCTTGAATTGGGAAAACAATGTTTTTTATGAAGTTGAACATGTGCTCCTTATGACAGAATGTTAAAATTAGGTGAAATTAATAGTTTTTTTGGACCAAGTTTCACTACCTGAAAGGTACTCTTTTGGTGGATTGACCCAACTGCATTGTACTGCAGTTAAACTGCCTGTAACTGCAGTAATATACTGCAAAATAAGCCTACTGCACAACATAAAACCAATGTTATTTTGAACGCAGTACTTGCATGCAATCTTTTTTCGTAAGGAACGTGCGGCCAACCCAGGATGGGAACCCCAGTCCACATCACCACTTCATACCCACAAAGCTACATTTTGACATGGCATCAAATGAAGTAACTATCAACTCAGTCCTCATTGGATGGCCATGGCTTCTTTCTGTTACAAAAATGCACCATGGTAGTACATAGAGCTGGGCGATAGAGCCAAAAAGAGCTGGGCGAGAGGGACAACAATCCATAATGCGATAAATTGCCTGAATAGATGCGATAGTGATAAATAGAACGATAACTTTATAATAATAATAATAATAATAATATGCCATTTAGCAGACGCTTTTATCCAAAGCGACTTACAGTCATGCGTGCATACATTTTTTTTTTTTGTGTATGGGTGGTCCCGGGGATCGAACCCACTACCCTTAGCGTTACAAGCGCCGTGCTCTACCAGCTGAGCTACAGAGGACCACTAATGTGCACCACAGTTGTTTTAGTTTTTTTATTATCCTTTAAACTACTATTACTATTTTGCTGGTTTTAGCCATCAAAAAGGGGTCCACGGCCCCAAAAAGTTTGAGAACCGCTGGTCTTGTAGTGTAGTGTACACAATTAAATCTTTGGACCTGAATTTTAAACCTTGAAGATAAGGTTTAAAATAATGTTTATCTGGTGCTTCTCTCGTCTACACAGTTTTCAGTTGTCTCTCTCTCTCATTCAACTAACTAGGCTACTCTTATACAATTCTAAATAGCCAATTTGTAAAAAGGTATTAATAATTATCTTATCTCATAAATACATTTTCATCATGTCATTTTCATAATTCTCAACATATCCCTAACATCAGCAAGTTACAATGTTCCCCTTTGTTTACACTCTCTGAGTCCTCTGTTTCTATGCTAATGGACTTTTATAAATTAATTAAACTATCAAAACGTCATTAAAAAAATAACAACAATAATATCATTACACTACGCTTAACTTGGTGTTTCCTATCCTATGCTTTATAACTCGCTCACCTTGAAGAAGTTGGATAGCACACTGTATTACTTACACAACTAATATAAGGACATGAGACAGTAGAAATTAACGTGGGCGTTGTGTAATGCATTTCACAGGACAAGACATTCCAAGCATTCCGATGTATGTAAGTAGAAGCGACAAAGTAGAATATCAATACACAACATATTCTTCCCCCTTTACTTTTGATGCCTCATAAGGAAAAAGTAAATATTCACTGTTTTGCATATTATTTTCTTTACAGTCTTTATCTTTAAGAAACATTTTCTCTTAATGTAACAATGGAACTTTTCAGTATAACCTTTCCTGAACTAGGGAAAGAGGGTAGACTGCCTCAGTTCCCAGACTTAACCCTGGGTTGTATTCTGCCCTAATGTCGGAGGTTAGTCTCTAAACTAAATGTTCAACCTTTCAGGGGGTCGTCTTTCTCTTGCAGGCTAATGACGACATACAGGTGAGTCTACAGTCACATTGTCTCTTGAGTCTGAGTGGTGATGGTGTATGACTGAGTCCCATTGTCTCTGAGTCTGAGTGGTGATGGTGTATGACTGAGTCCCATTGTCTCTGAGTCTGAGTGGTGATGGTGTATGACTGAGTCACATTGTCTCTGAGTCTGAGTGGTGATGGTGTATGACTGAGTCACATTGTCTCTGAGTCTGAGTGGTGATGGTGTATGACTGAGTCACATTGTCTCTGAGTCTGAGTGGTGATGGTGTATGACTGAGTCACATTGTCTCTGAGTCTGAGTGGTGATGGTGTATGACTGAGTCACATTGTCTCTGAGTCTGAGTGGTGATGGTGTATGACTGAGTCACATTGTCTCTGAGTCTGAGTGGTGATGGTGTATGACTGAGTCACATTGTGTCTGAGTCTGAGTGGTGATGGTGTATGACTGAGTCCCATTGTCTCTGAGTCTGAGTGGTGATGGTGTATGACTTAGTCACATTGTCTCTGAGTCTGAGTGGTGATGGTGTATGACTTAGTCACATTGTCTCTGAGTCTGAGTGGTGATGGTGTATGACTGAGTCACATTGTCTCTGAGTCTGAGTGGTGATGGTGTATGACTGAGTCCCATTGTCTCTGAGTCTGAGTGGTGATGGTGTATGACTGAGTCACATTGTCTCTGAGTCTGAGTGGTGATGGTGTATGACTGAGTCACATTGTCTCTGAGTCTGAGTGGTGATGGTGTATGACTGAGTCACATTGTGTCTGAGTCTGAGTGGTGATGGTGTATGACTGAGTCACATTGTCTCTGAGTCTGAGTGGTGATGGTGTATGACTGAGTCACATTGTGTCTGAGTCTGAGTGGTGATGGTGTATGACTGAGTCCCTTTGTCTCTGAGTCTGAGTGGTGATGGTGTATGACTGAGTCCCATTGTGTCTGAGTCTGAGTGGTGATGGTGTATGACCAGACAGGGTGGCAGGTAGCTTAGTGGGTAAGAGCGTTGTGCCAGTAACCGAAAGGTCGCTGGTTCTAATCCCCGAGCCGACTAGGTGAAAAATCTGTCGATGTGCCCTTAAGCAAGGCACTTAACCCTAATTGCTCCTGTAAGTCGCTCTGGATAAGAGCGTCTGCTAAATGACTAAAATGTAAATGTAAAAAATGGGTGTAACAGTACCCTGAGTAGGCCTCTGGCTGGTTCAGGTGATGTCTGTTCGAGAACATTGATAGTAACATGTTTTCACAACAAAACATATTTAATTAAACTGATGACAGCCCCTCTCTTTACGCGCTCGAGAAAGGAATGAGGGAGAAAGAGGAGGAGATGGAAACGCACAGTGGTGAGATACTCCGTAGCTAAAGGTAATGCGTCAACCTATTAATTATGAAAATATAAAAAATACCTTATTACTAGGCTATTCAAAATCAAATACAAATTCACTATAATTAGGGCTCCTGAGTAGCGCAGCGGTCTAAGGCACTGCATCTCAGTGCTTGAGGCGTCACTACAGACCCCCTGGTTCGATTCCAGGCTGTATCACAACCGGCCGTGATTGGGAGTCCCATAGGGCGGCGCACAATTGGCCCGGTGTAGGCCGTCATTGTAAATAAGAATTTGTTCTTAACTGACTTGCCTAGTTAAATAAAGGTAAAATAGATAAATAAAAAATAATTGTAGGCTAACTCTGTAAGCAGCCCTGCACAATCAATGAACCAACAGCATTGCCTAGGTCTATACATTCTCTCCCAGACTCATGGATAGAAAGTTTGGAGGGTATCACAAGGTAACCAGTCCCTCCAGTATGCATAATAATACAGTCCACACTTAATTAAGGTGATTACTAGAATGTGTTTAATTTTAGAGTATAGGCTAGACCAATTATGTTATATTATATACCAAAAACATCTTAAATCTGTTAAATGTTTATGTTTTCCTGCCGTGCCTAATATGCGGTAGTCTACTAGGCTATGTATTGTATAACGGCACAATCTTTATTTTAATTCATAAAAATAATAATCGGGCTTGGGCTTCATATATATGCCTATATGTATGGGTGTTTTGAATTAATCACCACCTTAGAAAGCGCTGTCCATTTTGCTGTGTCAGGCTTTGAAACGACATCCACAATGACCATGTTTTCCACTCAGTTTCAACTTGTTGTTGAACTTCTTTCTTCAAATTGATCGATCACAGTGAGATGAGTTTTAAAAGCGTGATACCGTTTTCATGATAAGTGTTTGATGTGATTTATCGATTGCATTTGCATTGATGTCAGAGTGGTCAGAGGGACAATAGAGCGCTGAGTACCAGGCCATTAGCGACCTGATGGTCGTTAGCGAGTTGGGTACTACCAATGCGTGTCCAGAGTGCATAAGAGGAGATTACTGTGACTAAATGTTATTGCGGTCATGACTCATGACTGCCGGTGTAGTGATAATACGGTCATAGCGCTGACTTTATGTGCTAGATTGCGTTTGCTTCCATGAATGACAGGAACTATTCAGACAACAGTTGGGGGCCATTATCGCTAACACTCCTGACTGAAGATTGACCGTAGTTCTTCGATGGTTCTCTCCACTGAAGTGCCCTTCATCACTGCGACCTCAGGCCATTTGCTGTATTTATTTTCTTAGTTCACCTTGTGTTCTTGAACGTAGCCCTGTTTCTTTGTGCTCTTGAACGTAGCCCTGTCTTTCATTTTTGTTAATTGATTTCACCTGTGTTAGTTACTCACCTGGTCTCATCAGCTCCTTATTTAGTTCAGTTCATTCTGTTTGTGCCTTGTGAGATATTGTTCGTTTTGACGCTACTAAGACTTTTCCTAGCTCGTTTATGAGAACCAGTTATAGCCTTCAGTCCTAGTTTTGATTCACCTGCCTGTTTGCCTACCTGTGTATGACCTTTGCCCGCCTGTGACCACGATTCCTGCCTTCTGCGAAGGCGAAATAAAAACCTGCTGCGCTCTGCGCGTGAATCTACACCTTTTTCTCCCTGAGTATTCATTACAGAATACCTCACCTAAAAACGGAATGGATTCAGCGGAGCTACAGCGGCGCCTAACCCAGCAAGAGGAGCATATGGAGGAAATCTGCCATCTTCTCCACCAGCCTATCCCTACTCCTCCGATGCCAGGTATCGTAACCCATAGCCCTCCTTCATTCATATCCATGCCTGGAAAATATGACGGTTCACCTGGGAAATGTCAGCGATTTCTGATGCAATGCTGCAAATACATTGAGCACAACCCCACTAACTTTGCCACTTACAAGAGCAGGGTGTATTTTGTTGTGTCTCTACTCTCAGGCAAAGCCCTGGATTGGGCCACTGCCATTTGGACTGCCAACAGCACAGGACTCGGATCCGAGACCCATTTCCACACCCTCTTCAAAGAGGTATTCGATCACTCTCCTTCCAGTCTTCCTATAGGAGACCTCCTCATAGAACTTCAACAAGGACTCAATTCAGCTGCCGAGTATGCCCTCGCCTGCACCATGGCTGCAGGGAGTGGATGGAGTGAGGCTGCTTTACTTACCGTCTACTGAAGAGGGCTCAACAGGGAACTTCAGGCGGCGCTGGCCTGTAGAGGTGACCTTCAGGATTTAAATCAATACATTCGTATGTCCATCTCCATCGACCACCTCATCGCAGACCGCCGAAGAACTCTGCCACCCAGGAACCGGAAACCTTCTCTTTCCATGGTTCCGTCATCCTGTCCGAGTCTTCCAGAGCCATGAGGTTGGGTCATGCTCCTCTCCCATGTATCGAACGTCAAAGGTGGATCCAAGAAGGTTGTGGAAAATTATCACTATACTTATTAAAAATCAAAGTTCTTCCAGAGTTTTTGTAGAATTAAGATAGACTTTATTACATACGTAATAGAGCTGAGGTGGTTTGCAAAACATCTGAACTCCCAACACTCGGTTTATATACAATTTCCATTCCTTGTCGTTCTACATACAGTGGGGTAAAAAAGTATTTAGTCAGCCACCAATTGTGCAAGTTCTCCCACTTAAAAAGATGAGAGAGGCCTGTAATTTTCATCATAGGTACACGTCAACTATGACAGACAAAATGAGAGAAAAAAATCCAGAAAATCACATTGTAGGATTTTTAATGAATTTATTTGCAAATTATGGTGGAAAATAAGTATTTGGTCACCTACAAACAAGCAAGATTTCTGGCTCTCACAGACCTGTAACTTCTTCTTTAAGAGGCTCCTCTGTCCTCCACTCGTTACCTGTATTAATGGCACCTGTTTGAACTTGTTATCAGTATAAAAGACACCTGTCCACAACCTCAAACAGTCACACTCCAAACTCCACTATGGCCAAGACCAAAGAGCTGTCAAAGGACACCAGAAACAAAATTGTAGACCTGCACCAGGCTGGGAAGACTGAATCTACAATAGGTAAGCAGCTTGGTTTGAGGAAATCAACTGTGGGAGCAATTATTAGGAAATGGAAGACATACTGATAATCTCCCTCGATCTGGGACTCCACGCAAGATCTCACCCCGTGGGGTCAAAATGATCACAAGAACGGTGAGCAAAAATCCCAGAACCACACGGGGGGACCTAGTGAATGACCTGCAGAGAGCTGGGACCAAAGTAACAAAGCCTACCATCAGTAACACACTACGCCGCCAGGGACTCAAATCCTGCAGTGCCAGACGTGTCCCCCTGCTTAAGCCAGTACATGTCCAGGCCCGTCTGAAGTTTGCTAGAGTGCATTTGGATGATCCAGAAGAGGATTGGGAGAATGTCATATGGTCAGATGAAACCAAAATATAACTTTTTGGTAAAAACTCAACTCGTCGTGTTTGGAGGACAAAGAATGCTGAGTTGCATCCAAAGAACACCATACCTACTGTGAAGCATGGGGGTGGAAACATCATGCTTTGGGGCTGTTTTTCTGCAAAGGGACCAGGACGACTGATCCGTGTAAAGGAAAGAATGAATGGGGCCATGTATTGTGAGATTTTGAGTGAAAACCTCCTTCCATCAGCAAGGGCATTGAAGATGAAACGTGGCTGGGTCTTTCAGCATGACAATGATCCCAAACACACCGCCCGGGCAACGAAGGAGTGGCTTCGTAAGAAGCATTTCAAGGTCCTGGAGTGGCCTAGCCAGTCTCCAGATCTCAACCCCATAGAAAATCTTTGGAGGGAGTTGAAAGTCCGTGTTGCCCAGCGACAGCCCCAAAACATCACTGCTCTAGAGGAGATCTGCATGGAGGAATGGGCCAAAATACCAGCAACAGTGTGTGAAAACCTTGTGAAGACTTACAGAAAACGTTTGACCTGTGTCATTGCCAACAAAGGGTATATAACAAAATATTGAGAAACTTTTGTTATTGACCAAATACTTATTTTCCACCATAATTTGCAAATAAATTCATTAAAAATCATACAATGTGATTTTCTGGATTTTTTTTCTCATTTTGTCTGTCATAGTTGACGTGTACCTATGATGAAATGTACAGGCCTCTCTCATCTTTTTAAGTGTGAGAACTTGCACAATTGGTGGCTGACTAAATACTTTTTTCCCACACTGTAGGTCCTGGATGGCAGGAATCTTGGCCCCAGTGATGTACTGGGCTGTAATCATTACTCTCTGTAGCGCCTTACGGTCGGATGCCGAGCAGTTGCCATAACAGGCGGTGATGCAACCGGTCAGGATGCTCTCGATGGTGCAGCTGTATAACTTTTTGAGGATCTAGGGACCCATGCCAAATCTTTTCAGTCTCCTGAGGGGGAAAAGGCGTTGTTGTGCCCTCTTCAAGGCTTTCTTGGTGTGTTTGGACCATGACAGTTTGATTTTGATGTGGACAACAAGGAACTTGAAACTCTCGATCCGCTCCACTACAGCCCCGTTAATGTGAATGGGGGCTTGTTCGGCCCTCCTTTTCCTGTAGTCCACGATCCTCTCCTTTGTCTTGCTCACGTTGAGGGAGAGATTGTTGTCCTGGCACCACACTGCCAGGTCTCTGAACTCCTCCCTATAGGCTGTCTCATCGTTGTCGGGGATCAGGCCTACCACCGTTGTGTCGTCAGCAAACTTAATGATGGTGTTGGACTCGTGCTTGGCCACGCAGTCGTGGGTGGACAGGGAGTACAGGAGTGGACTAAGCACTCACCCCTGATGGTCCCCCTTGTTGAGGATCAGCGTGGCAGATGTGTTGTTGCCTACCCTTACCACCTGGGGGTGGCCCGTCAGGAAGTCCAGGATCCAGTAGCAGAGGGAGGTGTTTATTCTCAGGGTCCTAAGCTTAGTGATGAGTTTTGTGGGCACTATGGTGTTGAACGCTGAGCTGTAGTCAATGAACAGCATTGTCACATAGATGTTCCTTTTGTCCAGGTGGGAAAGGGCAGTGTGGAGTGCGATTGAGATTGCGTCATCTGTGGATCTGTTGGGGCGGTATGCAAATTGAAGTGGGTCTAGGGTTTCCGGGATGATGGTGTTGATGTGAGCCATGACCAGCCTTTAAAAGCACTTCATATCTACCGACGTGAGTGCTACGGGGCGGTAGTCATTTAGGCAGGTTACCTTCGCTTTCTTTGGCACAGGGACTATGTTGGTCTGCTTGAAATAGGTAGGTATTACAGACTCGGTCAGGGAGAGGTTGAAAATGTCAGTGAAGACACTTGTCAGTTAGTCCGCGCATGCTCTGAGTACACATCCTGGTAATCCATCTGGCCCCTCGGCCTTGTGAATGTTGACCTGTTTAAAAGTCTTGCTCACATCGGCTACGGAGAGAGTGATCACACAGCCGTCCGGAACAGCTGGTGCTCTAATGCATGCTTCAGTGTTGCTTGCCTCGAAGCGAGCATAAAATGCATTTAGCTCGTCTGGTATGCACGTCACTGGGCAGCTCGCGGCTGGGTTTCCCTTTGTAGTCCGTAATAGTTTGCAAGCCCTGTCACATCTGACGAGCGTCAGCCGGTGTAGTAGGATTCAATTTTAGTCCTGTATTGATGCTTTGCCTGTTTGATGGTTCGTCTGAGGGCATAGCGGGATTTCTTATAAGTGTCCGGGTTAGTGTTCCGCTCCTTGAAAGCGGTAGCCTGTAATCCATGGCTCCTGGTTGGGATATCTATGTACTGTCACTGTGGGGGCGACGTTGTCGATGCAGTTATTGATGAAGCCGGTGACTGAGGTGGTATACTCCTCAAGGTGGTCTAGAGTTTTTTTTCCTCTGGTTGCACATGTGACATGCTGGTAGAAATGAGGGAAAACAGATTTAAGTTTGCCTGCATTAAAGTCCCCGGCCACTAGGCGCGCAGCTTCTGGATGAGCATTTTCTTCTTTGCTTATGACCTTATACAGCTCGTTGAGTGCTGTCTTAGTGCCAGTTTGTGGTGGCAAATAGACAGCTACGAAAAATATAGATGAAAACTCTCTTGGTAGATAGTGTGGTCTACAGCTTATCTACCAAGAGAGTTTTCATCTATATTTTTTGTAGCCGTCTATTTACCACCACAAAGCGACGCTGGAGAATGTGAGCGAGAGACATTGTGCAAATTAACAAAGGTTGATGCAAAGTTTTGACAGTACAGGGTCTCCAGCAGCATATCTACACGCTGTGTCTGTATGGAGTCACTAGGGCAACGGGCCTGCCTACTCTGCTTGGAGAAGAGGGGGGAGGAGCAGACAGGCCAAGAACAGAGAGGAGAAAAAATGCAAGGAAATCAAGATAGCAGTGGCAGCTGTACAAATAACTCATCCAAAGGGCTTTGACTTCTTAAACACGGCAGAAAGCTAACACAATATGATGCCCCGTCTCCTTATTAATTCAGCCACTTACTTAGATAGCAAGTTAAACTTAGGGGTTGTGTTAATGTAGAATTCTGCGTTTTTCACACATAAGAAATATCTTGCTGCGGTTTGTAAACGCAGATCTAAAATGCTTCTTATTATAATTTCTGCTCGGCATCAAACTAACTTTGTGTTTCAGTTGCACTTCGATGAGAATTCATGAATGGCATTCTATCAGCAGACAGCACTCTGACTGAAGTGTAGCTTTTCTCAGTGTAGCCAGCCTATTTTTGTGTAGCCAGCCTATAAATGCAAGATTAACTTTAAGCAAAACATTAGGAAATGTAGCTGGCTACATTCTTTCTATGATAGGCCTAAACATTAGACATTTGATGGCCATGCATTGTTTTTGCAAAAAATACCTGCTCATCTACTTGCCTGGCTGCCAGCCAAATAGCGTTGTTGTCATCTGATGAAAATGAAGCTATTTTCTGCCGAATGTGTTGCACTAATGTATTTTCTGTGAAAGATAACTATAGTTGCACATCCCTGACCACTCTATTTAACAAAAAAAAAACACTGTTGACTTTCAATATCAATACACAGCTGTACTCACCTGCTCTCGCTTTCTCCCATTGTGCTATTTATAAACAAACTACGTAAGCTTCATAAAGTAAAATAATGTCACAGGTGAAATGAAGAACGCGATCTGCTTTATCTTCTAAAGCATTGCACAAGTTGACTGCAGGTATTTACTTAAAAAACAGCTACAAATATTAAAATGTGTGCTCAGCATATGTGGGAACTCCTTCAAGACTGTTGGAAAAGCATTCCAGGTGAAGCTGGTTGAGAGAATGCCAAGAGTGTGCAAAGCTTTCATCAAGGCAAAGGGTGGCTATTTGAAGAATCTCAAATATAACATATATTTTGATTTGTTTAACACTTGTTTGGTTACTACATGTGATTGTCTTCACTATTATTCTACAATGTAAAAATAAAGAAAAACCCTTGAATGAGTAGGTGTGTCCAAACTTTTGACTGGTATATTCCGATCACTCTGGAAATATATATATATATATATATTTCCAGAGTTTTTTTTTATATCTCCTAGATACTTATTTTATATAGTTTTTTGGGGTGGTATTTTACCCCCAAATGGTAGTTACAGTCTTGTCCCACCGCTGCAACTCCCATACAGACACGGGAGAGGCGAAGGTTGAGAGTCGTGCGTCCTCCGAAACACAACACAACTGAGCCGCACTGTTTCTTGACACAGTGCCCGCTTAACCTGGCAGCCAGCCACACCAATGTGTCAGAGGAAACACCGTACAGCTGGTGACCTGGTTGCTAGCGCGCGATGGGACAAGAACATCCCTCCCCTACGCTGGGCCAATTGTGCCCATGGGTCTCCGGTTGCGGCCGTTTGCGACAGAGCCTGGACTCGAACCAGGATTTCTAGTGGCAGCTAGCAATGCGATGCAGTGCCTTAGACCACTGCGCCACTCGGGAGGCCCCATTTTATATAGTTTTTTGATACCTAAAGGGTTCCTTAAATTCAAAATCAAATAGCTAAATGATCCATATTATTACCATCTTAAAACAATTCCATATGTCAGCTTAGCACACCCCCGACTCCCCCAAAGTCTTATGTCTTGTGAGAGCGAGTAGCTCGGTTGAGCTACCCTTCTATTTGTACTTGCCAAGGTGGAATATTTCCCCTTGTATTAGTTTCGTTTTCACGCTGGGAGCGTTTGATTTATGTAAACGGAATAAACTCTGGACTTCGGTGTTTTACCTCCTGCGCCTGACTCCTTCATTCACACCTCGTCACAGAATCACTCACCCGCTGAATGGAGTCAGCAGGAGAAGACCGCATTCCTGGAGTTGTGGCAAGGGTACAGGAACATTCCTTGATGCTGGCCAGCTTGGGGGAAGCGATGGATCGGGTTCTTCAGGTAGTAGAACGCCTGGAGAGGAGAGGATCCGATCTATCGAGACCAGCTGGTCAACCGGATCCAGCCACCTACACCCCAGCCCCTGGAGGGATCCAGATATCCCGGCCACCGGCGTTTGATGGGACGGCAGCGCAATGTAAGGGATTTATGCTCCAACTCAAGCTGTATTTCTCCAGCATCAGGCCGGCGCCACTGGAGCGGGAGAAGGTATCCGTCCTCGTTTCCTGCCTTTGTGCGAGAGCCCTGGAGTGGGCCAACGCTGTGTGGAACGAGAGAGGTGCCACGGAGGACTACGGGGAGTTTGCTCGCCTCTTTCGGGACGTTTTCGATCACCCGCCTGAGGGTCGAGAGGCGGGCGAACGACTGGTCCATCTGAGGCAGGGGACGAGGACCGCACAGGACTACGCGCTGGAGTTCCGGACGCTGGCAGCGGGGTCCGGGTGGAACGAGCGGGCCCTGATCGACCATTTCCAGTGCCACCTAAGGGAGGACGTCCGACAGGAGCTAGCCTGCCGTGATGCCATGCAATCGTTCACCCAACTGGTGGGCATGGCCATCCTGCTGGACAATCTGAAAGCAGCCAGATGACGTCCTGGTAGTGGTCTGCCCGTTCCCACTCCGGACGACTCTGACCCCGAGCAGATGGAGCTGGGGGGAGCCGCTGGTCGAGAGAGCGCAGGAGGACAGCGACAGTGCCACTCTGGTGGCACGAAGGGACAATCCACCTCACGTCGCAGTCAACGTTCTTTTGGGTCTGGAGGCGGTAGGCAGGGTACTCACGCATCACCCCAGGTAACGAACACCCAAACTTGTTCAGAGCCCTTTGTGGCGCACTGTACCCTATCAATCTCCTTTCCCGATCACCTGGTAGTTTCCCAATGTAAGGCGCTAGTCGATTCAGGCGCAGCTGGGAACTTTATGGACAGGGCATTTGCACGCTGTCAAGGCATTTCATTGGTTCCCCTATCCATTCCACTCCCCATCAGAGCACTTGATAGTCAACCATTAGGGTCCGGGTTGGTTAAGGAGGTTACTGTACCAGTCACCATGATTACACAGGAGACGCATGTTGAGCAGATCACTTTTTTGATTATTGAGTCTCCTGCTTACCCTGTAGTCTTAGGTATTCCGTGGTTAGCCCTTCACAACCCCAATTTTTCATGGCCGCAGAGGGTTCTTACAGGGTGATCGCGTGAGTGCCCGGGTAGGTGTCTAGGTGTTTCTGTTGGTGCGACCACGGTGGAAAGTCCATACGGTACTCCCACCGTGCGCATTCCCCCCGAATACCATGATCTGGCGCTCGCGTTTTCCATGACGCAAGCGACTAAATTACCACCTCATCGGGAGGGGGATTTCGCAATAAACCTTCGGGTAGACGCTGTAACTCCCAGGAGTCATGTGTATCCCCTGTCGCAGGCTGAAATGGAGGCTATGGAAACATACGTCACCGAGTCCCTGCGCCAGGGGTATATACGTCCCTCCACTTCACCTGCTTCCTCGAGTTTCTTCTTTGTGAAGAAGAAAGATGGCGGTTTACGCCCGTGCATTGATTATCGACCACTGAATAAGGTGACGGTACGTTTTAGTTATCCTCTTCCCCTCATTCCTTCAGTGATTGAGTCAATGCATGGGGCCCGTTTTTTCACCAAATTAGACCTCAGGAGTGCCTACAACCTGGTGCGTATTCAGGAAGGGGATGAGTGGAAAACAGCATTCAGCACAACCTCGGTGCATTATGAATACCTGGTGATGCCTTACGGTTTGATGAATGCTTCATCCGTTTTCCAGTCTTTTGTGAACGAGGTGTTTCGGGACATGCTTGGTTGCGGTGTGGTGGCATCCTGGTGTATTCCTCTACGCGTGCCGAGCATGTGTCCCTGGTTCGCAAGGTACTGGTCCGACTGCTGGAAAATGATCTTTATGCCAAGGCAGAGAAGTGTGAGTTTTTTCAGCAGTCAATCTCCTTCCTCGGATACCGCATTACTACCACAGGTGTGGAGATGGAGGGAGATTGAATTTCAGCCATGCGTAATTGGCCGACTCCAACCACGGTGAAGGAGGTGCAGCGCTTCCTTGGCTTTTTATTCGGGGCTTTGGCAAGGTCGCAGCTCCCATTACCTCCTTGTTGAAGGGTGGGCAGTCCTGGCTCCGCTGGTCTGCTGAGGCTGATTTGGCCTTCAGTAGATTGCACGATCTGTTCACCTCCCCCCCGGTACTGGCTCACCCCGATCCATCACTACCGTTCGTAGTGGAGGTGGATGCGTCCGAGGTAGGGATAGACGCTGTCTTATCCCAACGCTCGGGCACGCCACCCAAGCTCTGCCCCTGTGCCTTCTTTTCGAAGAAGCTCAGCTCGGCGGAGCAGAACTACGGCGTTGGTGATCGGGAGCTGCTGGCTGTTGTCCGAGCTTTGATGGTGTGCAGGCATTGGCTCGAAGGGGCGAAACACCCTTTCCTCGTCTGGACAGACCACCGTAACCTGGAGTACATTCGGGCAGCGAGGAGGCTGAATCCTCGCCAGGCCAGGTGGGCCCTCTTCTTCACCTGGTTTGATTTCACACTCATACATTCCGGGTACGAAGAATGTGAAGGCAGATGCACTGTCTCGGCTGTATGACACAGAGGAGAGGCCCAGAGACAACACCCCCATACTCCCGGCCTCATGCATTGTGGTGCCGGTAGTATGGGCGATGGACGCGGATATAGCGCAGGCATTACGCACAGATCTCCACCACAGTGTCCAGCTGGGCTGCAGTACGTGCCTGCGCTTATCCGTTATCTTCTGATCTACTGGGCACACACGTCACCCTCCTCTGGTCATCCAGGTATCGGTCGTACAATGCGCTGCCTGACCGAGAAGTACTGGTGGCCTACCTTGGCTAAGGATGTGAGGGTGTATGTTTCCTCCTGCTCAGTGTGCACCCAGAGTAAGGCACCTAGGCACCTCCCAGCGGCTAAGCTACAACCTTTACCAGTTCCACAACGACCATGGTCTCACCTTAGTATTGATTTTCTTACTGATCTTCCCCTCTCCCAAGGTAACACCACTATCCTGGTCGTTGTGGATCGCTTATCGAAGTTCTGCTGCCTCCTTCCTCTGCCCGGTCTCCCCACGGCCCTACAAACTGCGGAGGCTCTGTTTACTCACGTCTTCCGGCACTACGGGGTACCAGAGGATATAGTGTCCGACCGAGGTCCCCAGTTCACGTCTAGAGTCTGGAAGGCGTTCATGGAACGTCTGGGGGTCTCGGTCAGCCTGACCTCTGGATTTCACCCTGAGAGTAATGGGCAGGTGGAAAGGGTGAATCAAGATGTGGATAGGTTCCTGCGGACCTACTGTCAGGACCGGCCGGGGGAGTGGTCGGTGTTCCTACCAGAGGCAGAATACGCTCAGAACTCTCTCCGCCACTCCTCCACTAACCTAACACCCTGGCATCGTGGCACCAGAGCCAGACCGAGGCTCCTGCGGTGGATGACTGGTTTCGGCGCGCGGAGGAGACTTGGGACGCTTCCCACGTTCGCCTCCAGCACGCCGTGCGTCGTCAGAAGGCGAACGCTGACCGCCACCGCAGGGAGGCCCCGGTTTTCGTACCGGGGCATCGGGTCTGGCTCTCGACCCGGAATCTACCCCTCCGCCTGCCCTGCCAGAAGCTGAGGTTTGTGGGGCCGTTTAAAGTCCTGAGGAGGATAAACGAGGTTATTTACAAGTTGTTACTCCCCCCTGATTACCGTATTAACCCCTCGTTTCATGTGTCTCTCCTCAGGCCGTTGGTAGCTGGTCCACTCCAGGAGTCTGAGGTGCGGGAGGTTCCTCCACCTCCTCTGGACATCGAGGGGGCCCCGGCGTACTCTGTCCGTTCCATACTGGATTCGAGGCGTCGGGTGGGGGGCCTTCATTATCTCATGGAGTGGGAGGGGTATGGTCCGGAGGAACGGTGCTGGTTCCCAAGGAGGGACATCCTCGATCCCTCCCCCTGTTGAGGGATTTCCACCGTCGCCATCCGACTCGTCCTGCTCCGCGTCCTCCTGGCCATCCCTGGAGCTGCGCGTCAAGGGGGGGGTACTGTCACGACTTCCGCCGAGGCAGCCGCCTCTCCTTGTTCGGGCAGGTTTCGGCGTTCGTCGTCACCGGCTTACTAGCTACTGCCGATCCCATTCTCATCACTCCACTTGTCATGTCTTGTCTTGTCAATCACACACACCTGGTGCTCATTCCCCTAATTAGTATGTGTATAACTGTTCCCTCTTTTCCCCTTGTCTTTGTGAGTGATTGTTTATTGTGAGAGCGAGTAGCTCGGTTGAGCTACTCTTCTATTTGTACTTGCCAAGGTGGAATATTTTCCCTTGTATTAGTTTCGTTTTCACGCTGGGAGCGTTTGATTTATGTAAATGGAATAAACTCTGGACTTCGGTGTTTTACCTCCTGCACCTGACTCCTTCATTCACACCTTGTCACAGACTCAAAATGTCGATGTTTTGTTCCCCGAGCATCTTAGGTATCACTTTTGCCTTATGGCAAGGTGCTCCATCATGCTGGAAAAGGCATTGTTCGTCACCAAACTGTTCTTGGATGGTTGGGAGAAGTTGCTCTCGGAGGATGTGTTGGTACCATTCTTTATTCATGGCTGTGTTCTTAGGCAAAATTGTGAGTGAGCCCAATCCAATCCCTGTACCTTTTGCAGAATATCAGTCTGTCCCTGATGTTTTTCCTGGAGAGAAGTGGCTTCCTTGCTGCCCTTCTTGACACCAGGCCATCCTCCAAAAGTCTTCGCCTCACTGTGCGTGCAGATGCACTCACACATGCCTGCTGCCATTCCTGAGCAAGCTCTGCACTGGTGGTGCCCCGATCCCGCAGCTGAATCAACTTTAGGAGACGGTGCTGGCACTTGCTGGACTTTCTTGGGCGCCCTGAAGCCTTCTTCACAACAATTGAACCTCTCTCCTTGAAGTTCTTGATGATCCGATAAATGGTTGATTTAGGTGCAATCTTACTAGCAGCAATATCCTTGCCTGTGAAGCCCTTTTTGTGCAAAGCAATGATGACGGCACGTGTTTCCTTGCAGGTAATCATGGTTAACAGAGAAAGAACAATGATTTCAAGCACCACCCTCCTTTTAAAGCTTCCAGTCTGTTATTCTAACTCAATCAGCATGACAGAGTGATCTCCAGCCTTGTCCTCGTCAACACTCTCACCTGTGTTAACGAGAGAATCACTGACATGATGTCAGCTGGTCCTTTTGTGGCAGGGCTGAAATGCAGTGGAAATGTGTTTTTAGGATCCCCTGCTGATTTTGTACGTTTGCCCACTGACAAAGAAATGATCAGTCTATAATTTTAATGGTAGGTTTATTTGAACAGTGAGAGACAGAATAACAACAACAAAAAATCCAGAAAAACGCATGTCAAAAATGTTATAAATTGATTTGCATTTTAATGAGGGAAATAGGTATTTGACCCCTCTGCAAACCATGACTTAGTACTTGGTGGCAAAACCCTTGTTAGCAATCACAGAGGTCAGACGTTTCTTGTAGTTGGCCACCAGGTTTGCACACATCTCAGGAGGGATTATGTCCCACTCCTCTTTGCAGATCTTCTCCAAGTCATTAAGGCTTCGAGGCTGACGTTTGGCAACTCGAACTTTCAGCTCCCTCCAAAGATTTTCTATGGGATTAAGGTCTGGAGACTGGCTAGGCCACTCCAGGACCTTAATGTGCTTCTTCTTGAGCCACTCCTTTGTTGCCTTGGCTGTGTGTTTTGGGTCATTGTCATGCTGGAATACCCATCCATGACCCATTTTCAATGCCCTGGCTGAGGGAAGGAGGTTCTCACCCAAGATTTGACAGTACATGGCCCCTTCCATCGTCCCTTTGATGCGGTGAAGTTGTCCTGTCCCCTTAGCAGAAAAACACCCCCAAAGCATAATGTTTCCACCTCCATGTTTGACGGTGGGGATGGTGTTCTTGGGGTCATAGGCAGGTCCTCCAAACACAGCGAGTTGAGTTGATGCCAAAGAGCTCCATTTTGGTCTCATCTGACCCAATACTTTCACCTAGTTCTCCTCTGAATTATTCAGATGTTCATTGGCAAAGTTCAGATGGGCATGTATATGTGCTTTCTTGAACAGGGGGACCTTTTGGGCGCTGCAGGATTTCAGTCCTTCACGGCGTAGTGTGTTACCAATTGTTTTCTTGGTGACTATGGTCCCAGCTGCCTTGAGATCATTGACAAGATCCTCCCGTGTAGTTCTGGGCTGATTCCTCACCGTTCTCATGATCATTGCAACTCCACGAGGTGAGATCTTGCATGGAGCCCCAGGCCGAGGGAGATTGACAGTTCTTTTGTGTTTCTTCCATTTGCGAATAATCGCACCAACTGTTGTCACCTTCTCATCAAGCTGCTTGGCGATGGTCTTGTAGCCCATTCCAGCCTTGTGTAGGTCTACAATCTTGTCCCTGACATCCTTGGAGAGCTCTTTGGTCTTGGCCATGGTGGAGAGTTTGGAATCTGATTGATTGATTGCTTCTGTGGACAGGTGTCTTTTATACAGGTAACAAGCTGAGATTAGGAGCACTCCCTTTAAGAGTGTGCTCCTAATCTCAGCTCGTTACCTGTATAAAAGACACCTGGGAGCCAGAAATCTTTCTGATTGAGAGGGGGTCAAATACTTATTTCCCTCATTAAAATGCAAATCAATTTATAACATTTTTGACATGCGTTTTTCTGGATTTTTTTGTTGTAATTCTGTCTCTCACTGTTCAAGTAAACCTACCATTAAAATTATAGACTGATCATTTCTTTGTCAGTGGGCAAACATGCAAAATCAGCAGGGGATCAAATACTTTTTTCCCTCACTGTATACAAATTGCCATCATAAAAACTGAGGCAGCAGACTTTGTGAAAATTAATATTTGTGTCATTCTCAAAACTTTTGACCACAACAAAAAATTAATGCAACATGTAAAGCATTTTTAATGAATTGAAATAAAAGATCCCAGAAATGTTCCATACGCACAAAAAGCTGACAGGTGTGGCATATCAAGAAGCTGATCATTACACATGTGCGCCTTGTGCTGGAGACAATTATTTCTGTCTGGAATAAAGCCCTTCTGTGGGGAAAATCTCATTCTGATTGGCTGGGCTTGGCTCCAGAGTGGGTGGACCTGGCTCCCAAGTGGGTGGGCCTATGCCCTCCCAGGCCCACCCATTGCTGCGTCCCTGCCCAGTCATGTGAAATCCATAGATTAGGGCCTAAGGAATTTATTTCAATTGAATGATTTCCTTCTATGAACTGTAACTCAGTAAAAAACACAAACGTGACAACGTTTCTTCCTCGTTGCCAGTTTTGTTGTATAGAACACTGTATTACTTATACAACTAATTTAATAACTGGACATTAGACGGGGGTAGAAATTAACTTGGGCATTGTTTAAAGCATTTCACATGACAACACATTCCAAGCATTACAATGTACGAATGGGTTTAAAAAAAGTTTACAATATTTGTTTATCTGGTACCAGTGCTTCTCTCTTCAGTTGACTTTCTCATTCAACTGACTGACTAAACAAACTAGCTTTTTACGAAAATGGTTCGCTCCTACACACAGTGAGTCACGTGGCCGCGGCTTGCTATATAAAGCAGACAGACAGGCATCGAGGCATTCAGTTACTGTTCGATTCAACATTAGAATGGGCAAAACGAGCGACCTAAGCGACTTTGAGCGTGGTATGATCGTCGGTGGCAAGCACACTGGTTCCAGTAACTCAGAAATGGCTGGACGGCCTGGGCTTTTCACGCATGACAGTGTCTAGGGTTTACCGAGATAATGGTGCCACATACAACAAACATCCAGTCAGCGGCAGTCCTGTGGGTGAAAACAGCTTGTTGATGAGAGGTCGAAGGAGAATGGCAAGAATCGTGCAAGCTAACAGGCAGGCCACAAACAAGCAAATAAAGGCGCAGTACAACAGCGGTGTGCAGAATGGCATCTCGGAACCCACAACTTGTTGGTCGTTGTCACGGATGGGCTATTGCAGCAGACGACCACACCGGGTTCCACTCCTATCAGCTAAAAACAAGAAGCGGCTCCAGTGGGCATGTGATCACCAACACTGGACAATTGAGGAGTGGAAATACATCGCCTGGTCCGCCGAATCCCGGTTCCTGTTGGGTCATGCTGATGGCAGAGTCAGGATTTGGCGTAAACAGCTTGAGTCCATGGCCCCATCCTGCGTGGTGTCAACATACAGTCTGGTGGCGGTGGTGTAGTAGTGTGGGGAATGTTTTCCTGGCACACATTAGGTCCCTTGATACCAATTGAGCAACATTTCAATGCCCGAAGAATTCAGGCTGTTCTGGAGGAAAAGGTGGGTCCGACCCGGTACTAGATGGGTGTACCTAATAAACTGGCCAATGAGTGTATAGCGCACATTCTCTCACATTTCTGGTTGGCAACAAAGGAAACCCCAAAATAAAACTCAGAACCAGTGGGTAATCTAGTTTATTAACTCAAGGCAAACTGCCCGCAGCCACTACAGCTAAGATGATGTCTGCGTCCCAAATGACACCCTATTCCCTACACTCTTATAATAAAGGGTTCCAAAAGGGTTCTTTAGCTGTCCCCATAGGATAACCCTTTTTGGTTCTAGGTAGAACCCTTTTTGGTTTCAGGTAGAACCTTTTTGGTTTCCATGGAGAACCCTCTGTGGAAAGGGTGCTTCAAAGCCTTCTCCAATAGGGACAGCCGAAGAACCCTTTTAGGTTCTAGATAGCACCTTTTTTCTAAGAGTGTATGTAGTGCACTACTTTTGACCAGGGCCTATAGGGTTCTGGTTATAAGTAGTCCATTATGTAGGGAATAGGGTGTTATTTGGGATGCCCATGATAGCTTTACAGTCTACTGCTGAGGGAACAGTAGGATATCCATGAAGTGTGATACTTGCCATTGTAAATCAGTGTTGCAAATAACACCTCCTTTTAGATTTTTACAGTAATGGCACAATATCAGTGAGGTGCAGCCGCCACATGCCGGTAAATCTAGTCTCAGTGGCTCCACTAGCTCCACGGCACAACAAAGAGAGGGAATAATAATAGTGTATATCAGACTACCAAATCAGGATGGAGAATCCATATTAGCCCCTGTCGCTAGCCATGGTTGGGGGGTTGCCATGGCAACTGGGGGTCTAGGAGATTGGCAGCGGCCTCAGTGTTCTATCAGTTAGCTGGAAAAATTGCCAATCAGCCCGTTAGATCCACCGTCTGGAAGGGAGGCCGCGGAAGATTGTGTGAATATATTTTGATAAAAAAATGGGAGGCCACTTACAAGAGAGAGAAAAAGGAGCAAATTGGTGGCAGCGGTAGGATCCTCATCAGTATTCAGCAAAGGTCGCATCGGGTTTCTTACAATTATGGCTAGCCGTTGTCTGGAGAGTAAAACATTTTTGTTATTTTAGACAGAAGGATTTGGATATTCATATATTGATATGAATCTATTTCAATATAGATTCTTCCCTCCAATTTTTTGTTGTCAATTTGTCAGTATTATTAACTACTCTTCAATCAATGAATATAGAAACTTATAAATACCTTAAACTGAATAAGGGAGGTTTACCCGTGGTATTTTTTCTGTTGCCTCTACAGACAGCTGGTAAAAAAACACCTCAGAACCTCTCCTTGTCAGACTAATACCTGTACAGTCATGTCGCCCACCACCAGCCAACACGGCTTCACAAGCCCCACCAGAGGCTATACTAACCTCTCTGCCTGTCCGTTCGCACCTTTGTCGACTCATGTCAACCGGTCTCCAGGGGAACGTTGAGCAGTGATTCTACAGTTAGCCTGACACTCACCCCCCCTACTCCTCCTCCTCCTTCCTTCCTCCCCTCATCTCTGCTTTCAGGTCACCTCATCAGTCCATTCCACTGCTCACTGAGCCATGCAGTGAGCCACAGCCACACAGCAGCGTGAGGGGATGACACAGGATTCTCTGACTGCAGTCATTGCACACTCTATGTCTGTGTCTCAAATGACACCCTATTTCTCATATTCAGTACAGTATGAGGCACTGGTCAAAAGTAGCACACTAAATAAGGAATGCAGGAATCACCTATGTCTTTCTCAAAGGGCCTTGTTAACAGAAGTCCAGAATGGAATGTCGGTGACATTGTTCATGCTCTCTCTTTGTTAACGTTTAGCCATCTCGTTGACCTCCTGGTGGTGTCATGATTCAGCAATTGTTTTGGTCCAATGGTGAATGTGCTTTGCGGTTGTCATTTTGGTATTAAAGTAGAAAGTGGAAAATAGATGGAATATTGGCAATGTTGTTTACCAAGCAAACAAAGGGACTAGAGATACCAACAGTGGAATCTCTTTTGGAATTAACCATAGTGCTGACCTGCAACAGGTGCATTAGCGATACATTTATATAAATAAATAAAAACAATGACCTCTGTGGACACTTGTTTATGATTGGACATGCAGTATATAATCACATGCAACACTGTATATTAAAGTGATAAAACGTCGATGCTAGTAATGTCCCCTTTTCATTTATTAAAATGCCATGCTTAATTACAGCATATAACTGTTCATGCAGATGTGATGCAAAAGTGATTTAAAAAAAAACTAAATAATCTTTTGCTAATTTCTGCTGCAGTGCTAACTACAAGAAACAGATTGTGCAAGAGCATATGGAGTACACAACTTTAGTCTTCTATGTGGTCTTGATGTACTATTTATCCGAACCACTAGGGGTCTCTGTGTCTCTATTCATGTCGCCTCACAAAGGGTATTAGTATTTGATGAGAAAGAGGAGAATAGACAGTGGAGAGAGAGAGAAAATTGGAGCTCTGATTAGAGATGACCTAACTCAGCTCAGGACGTCCCACAATGCGCTCTCTCTCACACACACACACACACACAGAGAGAGAGAGAGAGAGAGAGAGAGAGAGAGAGAGAGAGAGAGAGAGAGAGAGAGAGAGAGAGAGAGAGAGAGAGAGAGCGAGAGAGAACAACTAGCACAATAGCAGAAAGGCCTGAAAGTGTGAGATTAATACTAGCAGTGCAATTCATATCGGAAAAGCATGTTATCTTTTTTTCCTCACACACTTGTGCAGTTGTTCCTGTGAGGTACTGTCAAATCAAAACATGACTTTCGAGAATCAAATGAAAGATGAGTTTGGTAAATATTCAAAAACAGGATTTCTGTACTACACAAGGCGTTACATTATCCCCGCGTGAAGGACTATCAAATCATTTTCAAATCAACACCACTTTCAATAACAATGTGGAATATTTGCACAGTGAGGAGCTCAGGCTAAAACAGCAACCCTTGTCAGCACAGCGCAACTCAGCCGAGCTTCAATCATGTTTGTTTGATCTCATTCAAACTGGCTCCCGGACAAATGAAAAAGGACAGAGCGAATCACAGAGTGAGCTGACTCGGCCAACTTTAACAAGACTTCTCTCACTCACCCCCCTTTTCCCAGAGGCAGGAGTTATGAGTAGTCATTTCATGCTAAAGCATGGCTGGGAGTTTCTCCTATTTTATTATTGTTATTATTACAGTATGTACTAAAGAGCCAGGTTAGGGTTATTAAATATGTAATTTTTGCTCAAGTAAGCTTCTTGGAAATATTCCATCAGAGCCCTTTTATTCTTCCAAATGTAGTTATGAATTTTAAAGTAGACTCATATTACTGGAGGAGAGAGGGTTGTGATCTGAATTCTGAGTAATGCAGAGATTGGAAATTCTTGTTCCACAGACAAAAAAAAAAAGAGGAGAATATGACTGGCAACCATGGAGTGTAAAAAGGAGGGGAAGGGGGAAGGTGTGAGGGCCTATGAAAACCAGGGGTGTTTGATAAGAACGACATCAGATAGACATTCAAGAGGTTTTTTTTGTTCTTCCGTTGTTGGTATTCATGAGCATATGTTCATGTGTAAAGTCCTCTGTCAATAAATATGCACAGTCCTTAATTGTTCCGTCATAATTAGGCTACAGTTCTGGGGGGTTTGGCTCGGGTCCACGAATGAACGCTCGTTCTTTTGTTTCTTGCTTTGGCGCCTTTAATGATTTCCATGACAATTGGGGGAGAGAGAGAAGCTGAGAAATGCTGGTGGAGGAGAACAAAAACGAAGGCCCAATCAAAACCGAATGGCATATTAATAGAGTCCAAGCAAACAGATGGCGACTGCCAAAAACAAACACAGGAACTAAAAAAATAAATAAAAATAAAACATTATTCAATTAGGGCGGAGGATTCATGGATTGCACGTTGATGCACGTTGTTTATTGAGTCGTTTCGATTCATTTGATAATCCAATAAAAACGTTATGCCTTTCCAGTGCATTCTAGTTTTCTATTATATGTCGTTCGTGAGGCGAATGGTGTGGGTGGTGTGGGAGTTGAATGACAAGATGAAGTCATTAAGGTTCATGGCTAACAGATGAAATTCAAACATATCTGATGTAGGGGAAAAAACTGACACTGACGGCCCCAAATACTAGTGGATTTCAGGGTATTCAACACTATTCGAGTCAGACGTGTGTGTGTGTTAATTTCTCACAGGACTCAGACAACTTTTCACATGTGATATTTATTATGAGTTTTACATGTATTTTTGGAACTGTAGGGTCTCTCACTGGAGAAGCCAAAGTCTTGACCATTGGACCAAGAGGACCAACATTAATTTTCAAGTTGCAGGTGACCATGAGCAACCATGACCACTTCACTTTCATTAGCATTTTCATGTCAACTAGGGCTGTCAAAATATATATATATTTTTATTGAGCTTATTGCAGGATTTGTTGTGATTAATCACGATTAATCGCAAACTCATCATTTGCTCAAATTGAGCTCTAATTTAAGATTTTTTATACGAAAAGCATTACAAGAATATTGTTGTTTTGATTTTGTCCAAAGTAACCGTTAGCAAAATCTGGCAAATTGATAAACACACTTTCTGTAACCTCAAAGCCAACTTGTTTTGACATCGCATTGTCGTTTTTAGCTGTATAGATTATATATTTGGGATGTTTTCAGTGTATTATGAACACTTATACAATGCCCCATAAGTGGGCACTAAAATTACAAAAAGTAAACTTGAGTTAACTGATTAACTCTGACCGCGCTCATTTTTTCACTGGGCTTCTTCCAATGGTCACTGACCAACGTATGAAGAAGAGAGGTGTGTGCCTGCAGCAGTACCACTCCAAATGGATAGCCCCCTGTAGCTCAGTTGGTAGAGCATGGCGCTTGCAACGCCAGAGTTGTGGGTTCGTTTCCCACGGGGGGCCAGTATGAAAAATGTATGCACTCACTAACTGTAAGTCGCTCTGGATAAGAGCGTCTGCTAAATGACAAAAATGTAAAATGAAATGGTTCAGAAATAAGAAATAATAATTTTTAACACACTTGAATTATTATATTCAGGCAGGCTAAATTACCTTTTTACAGAATGGCATTATAGAATTAGCATTTCCATATGTGGATACATTGCTACTGCAACATGTTAACACCACCTTTTCACATGTGTGGAGAATAACACTATTTCACCACCACATGTCAACTTGCAATTCCACATGTGAAAGGTTCGATTTTCACATGTGAATGTTTCTTACATGTGAAACTGCAAATTAGATTTTCACATGTGAATGGATTTCACATGTGAACTTGCAATTCCACGTGTGATATTGAGATTTTGACGTGGAGTTTTCTTACACGTGAAACTGCTAATGTGATTTTTACATGTGAACATGAGATTTTCACAAGAAAGTTTTTCACATTTTCACATGTGAAAGTTTTTATCATGTGAAACCGCAAATTCTTCTCACGTGAAAAGGTGGTGTTAACATGTGAACTCTAAATTGAATACATGTGAATAAATGTTTTCACGTGAATTTTAAGCTCAACATGTGGAAACAGCTATTTCACATGTGAAAATGTGATTTTCATATGTGAAACTGCTAATTTGACATGTCCCTACGCCTCTGTGTTGGCATTCCCATTCAGGAACAAGATCATCAAACAATATGGGGGATTTTAAGCTTCTAAACCCCCTGATGGGCGGGATTATCATATCCTGTCAATCATCGAACTCTTATTACACCAATGAGAGCTCTCCTTTCCCCATATCGATACTTCTATTGGACTAAATCAGCCTAAATAGGATTGGCAGGACACCCATCTTGGGATTCTAAACTCTGATTCCTGCTATGAATATCAAACAATTTAGCTCCCCTTAAAGCTGCAAAGTGACTAAGGGGAAACCCTATGTTGGACTGTAATAGCCAAAGTATAAGCTTTGAGTAGAGACGATTCTTGGCCCAATTTGTGGATACAGCTGTCTCAGTCCCACAGTATCCTACTGAGTGAAGTTCTACTCTTTGCTGCAGCGTGAAGTGTTCATCCTCTATTTGCAGTTACAGTACAGTGCACCAGACTTTGCCCAAGAGCCTGGCAACAGCCCCTCCATTTTGGCTTCAAGCCCATTCTCAGCAGTACAGACCCGGGCCCTAAGATGTCTCTGGATCTCTAAGTCAGTTTGGGCAAACTGTAAGAAGAGGCATTTTTGCTCTTTCTACAACAACAAAAAATAGGTATCATCGCTAGCAGTTCCCAAGTTGTAAAACCTTATCGTGTACCTTTTGTAAGCATGGTATTACCTTTGGTTTACTTTGATTGGCATTAATGACATTGCCTTGGGTAGCTTCTCAATCCAACCCTCTTTTACCTCATTGCCTTTTAAGTCCAAACACACAACCTCTGGCTTTCTTTGATATATGTGACACTGAATGAAGAAACCTTTGAGTGGAAGCACTGTCACTTATAGAGAGAGAAGGAAAGAGGGAGAGAGGGGGAGTAGAACACGAGAGAGAGAATGGCCATGAAATATGGATATCGAATTGGAAGTGCAGTTATTTCTTAGAAAAAGACTCCAGGTTAGAACAATTATCGGAAGAGTAGAAAAGACATAAATGCAATAGCACACTTCCTCTCGACTCTTAACAAGCAGAGGCAAAAGACAACTGACACAACAAGCCTAACAATACAGTCTATTTTTGTCCTCGCCAACTGTCCTTTAGTCAATTTTGAACCCAATGGAGCTTTACAAAAGCTTACCTTTACTTTACCTTTGCAACTCTGGAGGTCAACGTGTCATGTTGGCTGTGTTCAGAATTCTAATAGTTTACCAATATTGCTTAGCTGTATTGAACAAGATACAACTCAAAGCAATTATAAAATACTTTTATTTACACCAATCAAAAGTCATGTCAATACATCATGCTTTTTACTACAAATATGTTCACAAACTGGATCAAAGACATATTCCTCCTGAACATTTTCAAAAACTGCTACGGGGTCTAAAATATATGTATGGGTGATATTGCTCAAATAGTGTAGCTCAACGCTTAGTAAGTGTTTAAAATGACTACAAAAAACCTGTTCCATCTTCACTTGTTCTAATTTGGGTTTTCTACTGCCATATCTGTGGTGAACATAAAAAGTTCCCTCACAGAAATAACATGATCCTACTTTCACAGAACACAATGTGATGAGAAGATAGTTATGTCTGCGGTTCTCCATTCGAGTCATCCTCAAGGGGAGAGTTAACAACAACTGAGACAGAGAGAACAGTGGTGCTATTCTTTTTCTGCTCAGAGTAAGTGAGCACAGTGGTTTCTCTGCTTGGATGTGGGTTTATGCAGCCCGCAGCAAAATGAAACAGAGTTAATAAACGAAAGAGTACTTTTTGTCAGTCAACTGTTTTCTGGCCACCAATTGTTCAATGTTCTCAACCACTACCACAGTTTTCATATAGACTGAACGTGCCAATTCAACTTTTCATGCCGTTTTTGTGTCAATACAAAATTCTCCCATGGAGATCTGTCAGAAATATTCACACTACCAAAGTATTTCAATCTGTCCACCTAATGTTGATATCACTGATTGCCATTTTTACTTACTTTTTAACTCTGCATTGTTGGGAAAGGACTCGTAAGTAAGCATTTCAAAGTAAAGTCTACACCTGTTGTATTCGGCGCAAGTGACAAATACAATTTGATTTGAAATGACAGACTTGATCATAATAGCCATAGTAGGCTAATAACAAAGTAGTAATGGGCCTAGCCGTTAAAATAATATAAGTGACGTAAAAACATCCCTGTGTTAGCATTCCCATTCAGGAACAAGATCATCAATATGGGGGATTGGAACTATTTACTATAAATTACAGTTTTAAAAATGGAAGCGATCTCAGAAAGGAATGTGGAATGTGCCTAGCCGGCTAGAGCTGACTTGAGGGTCCTTTTCAAATACTCTTAAAATGCATCCTTCCTTCCTCGAAGTAATCACTGATCTGACATGACAGGATTAGGCTAGTGTTGGCAAGCATTCCACTGCATTGATTTCACTAATTATGTCTTATCAGATCAGTGATTACATCAAGAAATGGAGGGAAAAGGGGTGCATTTGAAGAGTATTCGAACAGGGCCGATATATAAATGTATATCAAAATCGTACTTTGCCGTTGTAGAGGATGACTGGGCAGACGAACTTCCCTCGGCAGCGGGCCATCTTACTGCGGTTCACCAGGTCCTGCAGCAGCTTGGTGATCTGGACTGTGTTCTTAAACCTGGGGACACACCAGCAATATATGGATCATCATATTTTTATTGATATATAGATAATTTATAATTTATAGATTTAATGATATAGATCCTCATTAAAGTAATATATATACATGTACCTACAGTATAACAATAGGCCTATATGGATCATACTCCTCTATAGCAATATATCTACATTGATCTATTAGCAATACATTGTCATTTATCTATTAAAACAAAGCAATACCTACATGAATCATACTCCTCAATATAGCAATACATCTTGTAGCAAGCGAAAAAGAACACGTGCAAACGGAAATAAGACATTTTTGCTGCCCCAATAGCCCAAGACTGACGCCACACATACAGTGCCTTCAGAAACTATTCACCCTCGACTTATTCCACATTTTGTTGTGTTACAGCCTGAATTCTAAATGGATGAACATTTTCTCACCCATATACACACAATACCCCATAATGAAGTGAAAACATGTTTTTGGACATCTTTGCTAATTTATTAATCGCACCAACTGTTGTCACCTTCTCACCAAGCTGCTTGGCGATGGTCTTGTAGCCCATTCCAGTCTTGTGTAGGTCTACAATCTTGTCCCTGACATCCTTGGAGAGCTCTTTGGTATTGGCCATGGTGGAGAGTTTGGAATCTGATTGATTGATTGCTTCTGTGGACAGGTGTCTTTTATACAGGTAACAAACTGAGATTAGGAGCACTCCCTTTAAGAGTGTGCTCCTAATCTCAGCTCGTTACCTGTATAAAAGACACCTGGTAGCCAGAAATCTTTCTGATTGAGAGGGGGTCAAATACTTATTTCCCTCATTAAAATGCAAATCAATTTATAACATTTTTGACATGCGTTTTTCTGGATTTTTTTGTTGTTATTCTGTCTCTCACTGTTCAAATAAAACTACCATTAAAATTATAGACTGATCATTTCTTTGTCAGTGGGCAAACGTATAAAATCAGCAGGGGATCAAATACTTTTTTCCCTCACTGTAAGTATTCACAACCCTGAGTCAATACATGTTCGAAAAACCTTTGGCAGTGATTATAGCTGTGAGTCTTTATGGGTGGGTCTCTAAGAGCTTTGCACAGCTGGATTGTACAATATTTGCACATTATCCTTTTACAAATTCTTCAAGCTCTGTCAAGTTGGTTGTTGATCATTGCTAGACAGCCATTTTCAAGTCTTGCCATAGATTTTCAAGCTGATTTAGGTCAAAACTGTAACTAGGCCACTCAGGAACATTCAATTTCGTCTTAGTAAGCAACTACAGTGTATATTTGGCCTTGTGTTGTAGGTTATTGTCCTGCTGAAAGGTGAATTTGTCTCCCAGTGTCTGTTGTAAAGCAGACTGAATCGGGTTTTCCTTTAGTGTCTTATTGCAAACAGGATGCATCTTTTGGAATATCTTCCTTCTTTTCACTCTGTCATTTAGGTTAGTATTGTAAAGTGACTACAATGTTGATCCATCCTCAATTTTCTCCTATCACAGCCATTAAACTCTGTAACTGTTTTAAAGTCACTATTGGCATCATGGTGAAAACCCTGAGTTGGTTTCCTTCCTCTCTGGCTACTGAGTTAGGAAGGATGCCTGTATCTTTGTAGAGCCTGGGTGTACTGATACACCATCCAAAGTGTAATTAATAACTTCACCATGCTCATAGGGATATTCAATGTCTGCTTTTTTTTACCCATCTACCAATAGGTGCCCTTCTTTGCGAGGCATTGGAAAACCTCCCTGGTCTTTGTGGTTGAATCTGTGTTTGAAATTCACTGCTCGACTGAGGGACCGTTCAGGAAATTGTATGTGTGATGGTACAGAGATGAGGTAGTCATTCAAAAATCATGTTAAACACTATTATTGCACACAGAGTGAGTCCATGCAACTTATTATGTGACTTGTTAAGCACATTTTTACTCCTGAAATTATTCAGGCTTGTCGTAACAAAGGGGTTGAATACTTATTGACTCAAGATATTTCAGCTTTTCATTTTCCGTTCATTTGTAAGCATTTCTAAAAACACAATTCCACTTTGACATTATGGGGTATTGTGTGTCGGCCATTTTACATTCAGGCTGGAACACAACAAAAAGTGGAAAAAATCAAGGGGTGTGAATACTTTCTGAAGACACTCTAAATAGCCATTGATGAACAATGCTGTTCATTTCCTGAAGTTGTAAAATGGCAGCTATTTCGATGTGGAATAAACATCATAAATGCTCAGCTGGTAGAGCGTTGCGCTTGTAACGCCAAGGTAGTGGGTTCGATCCCCGGGACCACCCATACACAAAAATGTATGCACGCATGACTGTAAGTCGCTTTGGATAAAAGCGTCTGCTAAATGGCATATTTATTTATTTTATTTATAAATGGTATCCCCACTCAATGGGAAGAGTCTAAAGGCCTGTAGTTCATTCATACATTCATTGATCATAAACTAAATCAATGTATGTTATGTGTTCATGTATTCCTTTGTTAAGGCCATAACTACAGTACATTTGCAGAGCTGGGAAAGGTATTCAGCTGTTCGGAAAAACAGAAAGGAGAAAAAGCAATAAATCAAACAAGAGACTAAAAGACACTTAAAGAGAGCAAGTGGCTAAAAATAATTTCAAATGTACATTTTAGGAGGTAACGTTATCAAGATCTTAAAGAGCTTCTTAAGGACTGGTAATATGGTAATTCGAAAGCAACAGTAATATTCAGCACACTGCTCTGGTGACCAGTCATAGAGAGAAGTTCAGTCTCACCTGAAGTTTCAGAATCTGTCTTAGGGGCATTTATCATCATAAACATGGCACCTTGTCATATTCTTAGATAACTCTGTCACAATACTGTACATATCCTTTCATTTACAGTGAACCTGATATTGGGTTGGGAAAACAACCCGTATGATAAAACCTTTTGCCATTATTGTTATGATGGAATAAAATATACATACAGTATATCAAAGGGACATTTTTTATATTACGCATTTTATCATACATATAACATGTATGATAACCACACATATTTTTCACAGCCTGATCTCGACACATTTTACTGTAATAACTGCATTCCTACTAAAATATTAGCTTAATGATAACTACATCCCAACATAGAACTTTTACATGATCATTTCTCGCAGGATTGCTATAAATGCAAATTGCACGGGCACTTTTTGGAATCATTTCATACTGTTGAATCTCCAAACACCAAACAGATTAAATGAACACAAAGTGAAACCCTGTTCTTGTCAAAACCGCCTACATTTCCTGTTCTCGCTCTAACACAGAACCAAAGTTGCAACTGACAAGGTTTTTAGTCAGGTGGCCATGTGATTTTGAAGGCCGCACCTAACACTGACGTTCTACTCTCTAACTCTCTACTGAGGCTCACTAGCTAGGCACCATCTCATGTGTTCGGGTGAGCTAAAAATGTTGACTTGGAATCCAGAGTTGGTCCGTTATGCGACCACAACAGAGCAAATGAAGAAAAAAAATGTGTTTGTCAGAAAAAAGAGGGTTTGACACTTTCCACCAATGCCCACACCATGGTGAAAAAGTTTCTGTTCTGATCTAACAGATTGTCTCCATGTAGACAGCTCCAAACCAAGGCCACAAAGGCCACACCAGTGTCCACCTCAAATGTCACACCCCTGTTACCAACTCATTTATATCCTAGTATGTACACCATACATCTGATCGCTACCAATCTAAACAGACCTCAACAAACAGAGAACGTAATCACCTACTTACTGTATCTCTGCGCCCGTATTCATAAAGTGTCTCAGAGTGCTGATCTAGGATCAGATTCTCCCTTTTATTCAGTATGATTTAAAAGGCAAAACTGGTCCTAGATCAACACTCTGGGCTGGTTTCCCGGCCCTTTGTGAATACAGGCCCAGGTCTGTTGTCCTTAATATGGAAAAGCGCAGCTTTTTTGATTGTATGGATACAAGTGTTTTGACTCTTTTCAATGACTTCTTCTACTATAAATTGTAGGTTTCATTTTACTTTTCCCCCGTGAGTTTGACTTTGTGAAGGACGATAGGATTAAGGGACCTGCCAAAATTGTCAAATTGAGGCTGGCGGCTCAATATTTACTGTTTAGTTTACTGCGGTGCACAGAATGACTGTCAGAATGACCATAGAGAGTAGTAAGCATCAAGGTGGAGAAACTGTCAAATAAAGGAAGGGCATTGTAACTTCAAGGAAAGGGAAAATAATGTCCATTTCAACATTGCACAGAGGAGCCATCACCCCAACCTTCCCAAACATTGTGTTCACATATGCACACACGCATGGACACACACTCACGCACACACACACACACAAAGAAAGAGCCCAACGTGGCTGTGCCAAAAAAAACTCCATTATCTGGTATTCCATTAAGAATGTATGACTGATTTTCATATAATGTGTGTCATATCACGAGTGGCAGTTCACGTTTTCCAATTGTTCAATAATGATCTATTTGCCAATTCAATACTGCGAGAGAGAGGGAGATGCTAGCCGCAAATGAATAAAACATAAAATGGAGCGGTCGTGACAGTTCCCTTGAACAGCTCCTCTCTCTCCTCTATCTGGAAGACTTGTGTGCAATTGGGGTAAAATCTGTATTTTGGATGGATGCCTGAGTTTGTATACCGTACAAACGCCATGCATTTCTCTGTTCTCTTTAGCTCTGACTTGACGCCCACCACACCATGCACCACTTTCACACAGCAGCAAAGCAAATTCAAGCCTGCATCTGCTCATGGTTGCGGAGAAAGTTTGAGGACAACATTCAGATTGGGCCGGTGTTGGTGTTAGCTCTAGCGACGACAGCTAATTAGTAAAGCCATGGCATTTGATTTGAGTCCAGCCATAAGACTAAAATTAAGTATAGGAAACATATGGAATGTTCTGGGTTGGAAACAAAAGATAGATATTATGGAAGCATAAATGCCTTGTTTTAGGACATTGTCCAAGTGTTAAGTGGATGCCATTTTAGATCGGATACTTGACTGAAAGGGAAGAAAATAGAATGTTCTGTGCTGGAAAAAAGAGTCAGTGACAGCCTGTTTCTCTTTTAACGTTTTTTTATTACGGAGATTTGAAATAAAATAAGCATTGTGACAGAAAATAATGTCGCCGGCGAGGAAAGAAAGAACCAGCATATAAATGTAAAATAAAAATACCCCCCCAAAATAATATTATCATCATCATAAAACCAAACATAAAAACAATACAATTTGAATAAAATGCACCTCCATTGTAAGAAGCAAAAATGATCTCATGTTCTTTCGTAAATAAGAAACCTGTCAAATAGCTGACGGGCAACTTGCAAAAAAAGTTAATAACAATTTTTAAATAATTATCATTACTGGCTTTACAAATAAAATAACTACAATTGGCAGGTTTAAATGTTATTATATTTCTATTACAACTAAAAAAATTGAAATTATGCTACAGTGAAAATAAGAACATATATCTTTGTCATCAAATGCATTAATATTTATCACAAAACTTAAAGATGAGATCAACACAATAGAACACCTAAGAAGCTACTAGAAACCCACTGCTATGTTTCTGTGACATAACCATTAACATATAGCATTTTTAGTTTACCTCTTTATGTTGAGTGGGTGAAAATTGACAATTAACATGACCAGGTGAATTAAAAATAAAATCAACAAAGACAGTAGCCAAGGATTTTTGAGGCAACACTTTTCACCTGTGAGTGTACGTGTCTACATCTCGCTCTTTCTCATTGCCTTTTTCTCTCTCTCTCTCTCTCTCGCTCTTTCCATTTAATGATCTGCGGGACACATACTCTGTATTCGGTTTGAGATTGAACTTTATTGGGAAAAATCACACCAGTGAGCACAGATTTAATGCAAGATCGAGTGTGTGAAGTACTCCTCTGAAATCCACCTGCACAGGCTGTTAAAATTCACAAAACACACACGCACACACCCACATGCACGTGCGCACTCATACGCACAGTCGCACACACACACACACAGGCACACAAGATATTTTTTTTTATACAAACCAATGACTTACAGGTAATATTAAAGAAGAAGAAAAAAGCCATCTGGACTTCGAATTCCCAATTTGATCCCATAAAAGTGATATTTACAATCACACTGTGACAGCTTGGTAAACCTCCATGGGTCTTTCATATTACAAAAAAAGAATGTATGTAATTATCCTTCCCCCCTGTCACTTTGTTTTATTATAAGTCACAGACCCTAAAGCAAAGCTACAGTAACATCAAGCCCTGTGTGCTGAAACCTACCAGAAGAGTATTTTCCCTACAGTACAGGGACTGTTATTAGCAAAAGCAAATGTAGCAAGCGAGAAATAAATAAAAACAACAACAACAACAAGGAAACTAAACAAAATAAATGTAAATAGGATTAAAGGAGAAGAAGAAGGAGAAGAAGAAGGCTTTTTGCTCTTCTTATTCTAATTAAAGCTCAGTTTAGTCCCTGAGGGGGACTATTTTCATGGTAGTTCACTTTTTTACTCTGAGACAAAGATGAGTGCTCTAGAATCCGGCGCGAAAAGAAATATGCCTGGATATTTGTAAGTGCTTTGCGAAAAAATTAAAAAGGAGAGGGATCGCTAGTAGTCGTCAGAATTGCACAAATCCTTCTAAAAACCCCAAATTACATTGACAAAAAAAAGGTTGTGGTTGGTGGTGGTAGGCGTGGGTTGGGGTGGATGGGTCGGGGAGGTGCTGTGTGTGGGGTGGGGATGTTGAGGGCTGACTCCCTGGTGTCTTTTCTTGTTGATGGCGGCCTCCGGCTTCAAGTGAGGTAGAGTGGCTTGTCCCTGGCTATCATGCTGCCACTGAAAACGAGAAGAGAGCGAGACGGTGAGAGGAGAAGGAATAGGAAATAAAAAAAACAGACTCAGGGAGGTGATACTACTTACTCCCCAAAAAAACATGCCGATGAAAAATCTTTCAACGCTTCCCCTTTGAAGTACAGTAGGGACAGCTGTAAAACTAACCTTAAACTAATAAAGCTCGTCATGTGTTTGTCGGAGTACACTCCAAACAGATGTTCCTAACAGAAGTTTTGATGATTATTCAGTGCCATAGCGGAAAAATTTACACTGAATAAATTGACAGACATCTCAATAGAAACAACTGAGAAAGTATAATACGTGGATAATACATGTTCAGCATTAAGTAGTAATACTGATTCAATAGTATACTGAAAAAATTTGAAAGATTTTACCGAGTTACAGTTCATATAAGGAAATCAGTCAATTTAAATAAATTGCGGTTGGTCTGCAGTTGTGAACATTCATTTCTCTGGCAACAGCTCTGGTGGACATTCCTGCAGTCAGCATGCCAATTGCACGCTCCCTCAAAACTTGAGACATCTGTGGCATTGTGTTGTGTGACAAAACGGCACATTTTAGAGTGGCCTTTTATTGTCCCCAGCACAAGGTGCACCTGTGTAATGATCATGCTGTTTAATCAGCTTCTTGATATGCCACACCTGTCAGGTGGATGGATTATCTTGGCAAAGTAGAAATGCTCACTATCAGAGACGTAAACAAATGTGTGCACAACATTTGAGAGAAATAAGATATTTGTGCGTATGGAAGATTTCTGGGATCTTTTATTTCAGCTCATGAGACCAACACTTTACATGTTGCGTTTATATTTTTGTTCAGTATATATTCAAAGGTGATATATAGAGGCCTCAGAGGTTGATTCAGCACATTAAGTAGTACAACTATGTGTACTCTCGAAGGTTTACACAGTAGAATCAACAATATTTTTTATTTAGTTGACTAAGCCAGCGTTATGTACTAAAGCGTTGAATTTTCAAGGGGCACATGAGTCGTATCAAACGCCCTTTCATATGCAGTAGATAGCTGAGCCAACATTGAGGACTGAAATGGTACAAAGTCAATTCAAAGATATATGCCTACAAAGTGCCGTAGTCTCAAAGGGATTTTTGAATGAACATTTGAGCCTGCATTAAATAATACAACTGTGTATTCAAGGGCATTCAACAAAGTCCTTTCATTTGAACAGTTAAGCTAACATTAAATAATACTATCTATGCGAGTTTATCGGACATAGGTTAAGCCAAGTACTGGACTAAAGCATCATTCTGAATGGAAAATCTCCATTAAATTAATGTCTTGGTCCTGAGCTAGCTTTAATCCGTGTCAGGGAAACTGGCCCTATTCTAAGGTATAAACAGTATTGGAATTAACAATCGTTTCCTATACAAAGCCGATACTGGTCTGGGCTGCTCACCTGCAGTGGTTGCCACCACACTCCCTATCGCAGTATTCACTGTCCCAATCGTGGCTCTGTCTACCCCCAGGGTTGGGGGCCGCCGGGGACTGGGAACCAACACTTTTCTGGTACTCAGACTGTAGGTGGGAGAATCCCTATAGGAGACGGGGAGAGAGAGGCCATAGTTTTAGTTTTTGACAATGTATACTGGCCATATGGAGAGGGGAGAATGAGAGAGAAAAGCAGGGGAGTAGAGAGAGAGGGAGAGAGATTTGCTCTTTACTTATGGTCCGAATGCCAAATTCTGTTACATTTTAATTTGAGATTAGTTTAATTGCTAATTGGATTTGGCAACATAGTCCTTCAAGGGAGCCAATAACATGTACTGTGCATTTGAATTTAAAAGAGAGAGGAGGGGAGAATGAAGAGAGGCAGGGAGAGATTGCTATTCAACGTAATCTGGGTAGAATGTATACATGCTTGACGAAAAGCTGAGGAACGTAAATGTTTATTTGTATGTTTTATTATTATATATTTTTGGGTCTATACTGTCCACACTAGCATATACTACAAAGTAAGCATGTCCACTATTCCATAGAATTTAGTGCACAAGTGATATGTGATATGCTGGTGATATCGGCACTCTCCGAGTCACACTAACCTGCTGCCCAGGAGGAGGTGAGTGAAGGGAGGCCTGGAGACCCATCTGGTGGGAGATGATTGGCTGGGACTGGCCATGCTGCATGCGGATTGGCTGGTTGAGGAGGGAGCTCTGGTGCAGGGAGAGCTGTTGGTGCAGAGGTGGGCTAATCTGGAAGGAGGAGGGGGGAGAGGCACTAATGCTGGGCAGCATCTGGGACTGGCTGAGGGTCCGGGAGAGGGCGTGACGCGGCGCTCCCGCGTAGCTCTGCAGGTCTGAGAGGGGGAAGCCCCCCGGCCCCAGACTGTAGGGGGAGGAGGGCTGGGGTGGCACGCTGTACAGGGGCGGATTGGGGGGCATCATGTGCGAGGAAGGCTGGCTCGTCTGGGCACCTTTTGTCTCCACCGGGTCATTGTAGGTCTGAGGACAGAGGGGAAGACAAAAGGGACAAAAAGGACAGTTAATATACAGTATAAATATACATTACTGACATACACTGAGTTTACAAATATTAGGAACACCTGCTCTTTCCATGACATAGACTGACCAGGTGAATCCAGGTGAAAGCTATGATCCCACTTGTTAAATCCACTTCAATCAGTGTAGATGAAGGGGAGGAGACAGGTTAAAGAAGGATTTTTAAGCTTTGAGACAATTGAGACATGGATTCTGTATGTGTGCTATTCAGAGGGTGAATGGGCAAGACAAAAGATTGACGTGCCTTTGAATGGGGTATGGTAGTAGGTGCCAGGCACACCGGTTTGAGTGTGTCAAGAACTACAACGCTGCTGGATTTTTCACGCTCAACAGTGTCCTGTGTGTATCAAGAATGGTCCAACACCCAAAGGACATCCAGCTTGACACAACATTGGAGTCAACATGGGCCAGCATCCCTGTGGAACGCTTTCAACACACGAATTGAGGCTGTTCTCAGGGCAAAAGGGGGGGGGGGGGGCGGGGGGGGGGTGCAACTCAATATTAGGAAGGTGTTCCTAATGTTTCGTACACTCAGTGTATATTGCCAACATATATTACACACTATTTACTATATAACACCACCAGGTCGTTGTAGGTCTGTGGACAGAGGGAGAAAAAGGAATGTTCAGACGATATGACAATATAATATATTGCACAACTAACTGATATTGTTGAAATACAGTTTATGTCAATGCAAATATATTAACCAATTCATTACACAACTAAAACACTGTATTGGTAGAACATATGAATATATCATACACTCAGGTCCCTCTATGTGAGAATCATGTTGTTCGGTTCATTTCAGCCTGATAGCCGCATCCACTGAGGTGCTTTATTTCATTCGACTTTCCATCCTTTCATAGACTTTAAATGGCAATATATATGTATACGTTGCTGCGGTATGAAATATGTCCCTCTCATTAGCTGTCACAGTTGTTGACGTGATCTATCGCTGTCTGCTATTTGGTAATGGCGTACATATATTGAAAAGAGCCAGAGAAATAATCAATGGAAAGATGGATGGATGAGTAAAGATGAGAGAGAGGGTCAAGTGGAAAATTAAATGATGAAGAATGAACTATACTACTCTATACTATACTACCATACTATAATACTATACTGTACTGCAATATACTAACATATCGCTATTCTATGATTATTATTTGTTGACATCTAGAAATGTGATATTCCCACCTTAAAGGGACAAGGTAAGGCAACCAATATATACTTTTGTAATTTGTTGAACTACCCCTTCATGTGTCCCTTGGTGGGTTGAAAAGCACAAAACACCACTTTGACTTTCGGGATGAATGAAACTCATTAACTTGGGGCTTTTTACTGTAGTCATCAAGCTCCATTTGTGTGTGAGTACTTTTCCCACCAACATAGATTATCAGTGTGCGTCACAAACAAAATGGCAACAGGTGCACGTCAAACGCACGGAGCACGTGACTCGTCCAAAAACTACGCACTGTCGACTTCCAATTACCTTCAATTCCTCTCTCCTTGATTCCCACTTCCTTTGAAAAGACTCTCTCGTCAGCAATTAAAACACACTATTTAAAGAGGACTCCCTTTGAATGGCTAGATGTACTATGTGTCTTGTTCTGAGTGGTTGTGATTGCATAGTAGATTTGCAGTTTTTTCTGTCTGTTTTAATTTCTTTTAAATGCCTGCCAATCTGCAGACGCATCAATCAAGCCTCTGAATACGAGATTTGTCAGAAATAAATATTTAATTACGTAAACGAGTGATGAGAATGGGCTTTATTAAAGGGAAAAAACCTTCACAGGGAAAAAAGAGGTTGATGAATAAACTGTTCATGCCTTAATCAAGGCACTTGTTTTGGGCTTGTAAGCCTTGGAGGAAGTGGGAGGCCATGGAGATCGGTAGGAGGGTGTTTAACATGGTAATGCAATTTGGGTTTGTGTGAAAGGAAAACAATGGAGTGAAGACATGGAAATTGAGAAAATAGGTGCTTGGCACTCAGACTGGCACATTAAAAATATTAGTAGAATCATGATTCAAGCCTGTATTATGCATATAATCGGGTTCTGAATATGTATATCAGGATTGATATACTACATTGGATTCATAGTTAGAGTGTAATTTTACAAGCTTAAACGTTTGGAAAACAAGATGTTGTCTGAAGTCTAAATATTAGTATATATGTTCAAGTTTTAGATATTTAAATATATAGAGGAAAGAAGAAAGTTTGAACAATGATTGGATGAAGCAATGTAACGATGTTAGAAGTACATTAGATACTCAAAAAGTTCTACAGCTGCACCATTGAGAGCATCTTGACTGTCTGCATCACCGCCTGGTATGGCAACTGCAAGGCACCCGACCGCAAGGCGCTACAGAGGGTGGGGAGTACGGCCCACTACATCACTGGGGCCGAGCTCCCTACCATCCAGGACAGCTATACAAGGCGGTGTCAGAGGAAGGCCCAACATTTTTTCAAAGACTCCAGCATCCCAAACCATAGACTGTTCTCTTCGCTACCGCAAGGCAAGTGGTACCAGTGCACCAAGTCTGGAACCAACAGGGCCCTGAACAGCTTCTACCCCCAAGCCATAAGACTGCTAAACAAGACTGCTAAATAGCTAATCAAATGGCTGCCCAGACTACCTGCATTTACCCTTTTTTGCTCTCTTGCACTGACTCTATGCACACACACTGGACTCTACTCACACATACTTACACTGACACCCCACACACACACTACATACAGACTAAGTAACACCGGCATCATCTTTGAGGGAGCGGTAATGAGATGACCAATAATGATTGCAATTGAGATCAGCTGTGCGGGTGAATTTAGTGCGTATTGATGGTTTAACGAGACATCAGCTGGCGATAATCTAGCGCCATCGATGTTTGCAATAGGCCCCTTGTTATTTGAGTATATTCCAATACATTCTGTATGCTACCCGTTAGCCATCCATTGAAACATAATGAAAGGTGTGAAAATATAGTCCCGTATAGCTCAGTTGGTAGAGCATGGCGCTTGCAACGCCAGGGTTGTGGGTTTGTTTCCCACGGGGGGCCAGTATGAAAAAATTCAATTAAAAAATGTATGCTCACTAACTGTAAGTCGCTCTGGATAAGAGCGTCTACTAAAATGTAAAACTGATATTAGGCTACTGTGTTTCCCTGGCTGAGTTGATTTGGGCCATCAGTTGATTGACAGATGTAGACGTACTGTAGAACGATAAACTTTCCTGCTGTGTGGATGCTCGCCCACGTTTTATAGATAGGTTATGTATAATTTCTCAATTTAGTTAGGCTATGGTGTTTGGTGTGGCTTGAAAGCCTGTATTGTGTGGCTTTAATATTTCATTTCGTAAAGCTGTTAAGACGTTTATGCTTTTGAGACTATCCAAAGACGATTTCATTGAGCTGAGACACTTTTCTCTGATTATCAGACTTTTCGTTTGACATCTTCAGATGTTTTTTTTTCTCACTAATTGGTCTTTTGACCAATCAGATCTCAAATAGATCTGATGTGAAAAGATCTGATGTGATTGGTCAAAAGACCAATTAGTGGAAAAGTTATCAGAATTGGGCTGCCTGTCTAAACATAGCCATGTAGGCTCAGGCTTGTCACTAGATCGCCCAGCACTGGTCATGAACTCTTGAGGCTCGGCACCAGAGCATGCTGCTTAGACCAATGCGCTACGGTAGTTCACAATGCTCTAGCAAGCTCTAAGAATGCTATGAATACTGATGATACATAGGCGTTTTTTTTGTTTTTGAAGCCTTCTCCAAACCATAGCCCGACCCTAACCTTAACCATTCTGAATTAATGCCTAAACTGTTAACCTTTTAGTTGTTTTTTGTTTTAACCCTGTAACAACGCGTCTAAAATAAATATTAATTCAAATCCTCCTTTTGCAGGATTATTTTCCTCCTGTGACGAAAGGGGTCAAATTAAGATCCGACATCTGTATCAAATCTCATCTCCAACAACCCAGAATATAGTCAAAGAAACTGTCGATGTGAGCAAGCCTCAGGCAGCCCACACAATTGTTCCTCATTTAAAAAAACAGACACAACCAGGTGGCACCATGCTAGGTAATGCCCACACCCACGCGTTCACACACACATGAACACACACAGGTACACACACACACACACACAAATACACAAGCAAGCACACACACATACATACAGTACTTAAGAACACACACACGCATTCTGCATACACCCTCACTCTCTCCCACACAGACACACACACAACACACACACCTTTCATCCCTCCCTCCCTCACCGTGTTTTGCACATAACACAGGCAAATAAAGGTGTGTGTTTGGGACCTAATTTCACCGTTCTCTTCGGAGCACACACCCCCTCCTCAAGCGGCACTGCACGGAGACCCTCCCCCGGGATGAGAGAGGAATTCTCCATCTAATTCATCATCCCTTTTATCGCCACTGACCCATGTATATCAGAGATGTGACCTCCGCTGTTACCTTGGAAACCAGACTGGCTCGGTACGCGGCCAGGGCTTTCAGGTACTCCTTCTTGGCAGCCTCTGTTTTCCTCTTGTAGCCCTGCGAGAGACAACCAGAAACAAAGCAGTGGTCAGTGACAAGGCGCTAGGCTAGGCTAGGCATTTTACATGATGTTTTAGTCATTTGGCAGATGCTCCTTTTTAGGCTAGGCTAGGCATTTTATATCACATATGTCATTTAACGGACACTCTTTTTTTAAAGGCTAAAAGCCCTGCGGTCCTGTTCAGGAGGGTGTTACAGACCTTTCAGATAGAAATGTATAGCGTAGAACATATATCATTGTCTGACAGGTTGAATAGAGGATTTTGTCGGCTCTATTCGTTACATTTCTATCAGCAACGTTCTGAACCACTGGAAAAAATTAAACATAAACATGCTATCATCCCATTCAGTTTCCCGTCAGTTTTCCCACAGTCATTGAAGATGTGAGGTGTTTAGAGAGAGAGGTATGATGAAATTAAGGTAGAGAGCGAGACTTAAAAAAAAACACTATTCTGCTTTTCACCTCTCTGTATTTGCCTCCATTAAAGCACACACATTGCTAAATCAGAGTTGATGTCCCATCAAAGCGTCGAGACGAGACAAAAATTCCAAACAGCATTAGCGCGAGGCAATAGGGATCCGCCGAACGAACCTCAAATGATGCGTTCAGAAGGGCAATTCAAGTTAATGTAATAGGGTGTCAGTCAGGTGCGGTTGATAGCGTTGGCTGAGGCTGAGACTGAGGCCCCCGTTCCTTTTTGAAGATAAGAAAACAAGTGCCAAGTCCATCCCTAGATTCATAGGAAAGTCCTCGACTGCGTCCCAAATGGCACCCTATTTCCTACATAGTGCACTACTTTTGACCAGAGCCATATGGGCCACCTTATGGGCCCTGGTCAAAAGTAGTGCTCTATGTAGGGAATAAGGTTCCATTTGGAACGCATTCCTCAGCTTCTCTTGGGAGTTCTTCTATACAACAGACTGCATGAGCAGATCGAGGATAATTAAAGTTCTCTTCATTGAGCCCCTCTGTGGTCTTAAAGACAGGTCATTCTCTTTGAAAGAGTTGGACTAGAATTACCATTAGGTATTCATGAATTGCAAATGCACATAGACAAGACAGCAATGCACATATAGGCGCGCTCACATGTACACACTGAAAGACAGACACAGGTATCCCTTACGAAAAAACAAGTGAAATTAGCTGATTCACATGTCAAAATCTCATTTCTTGTGAAACCATATTTTCAATTGTATTAAATTAAGAGTTCACATGTTAACACCACCTTTTCACATGTGAGGAGAATAACATGTTTTCACATCACATGTGATTTGCAGATTCACGTGTGAATTTGCGGTTTCACAAGTTAAAAACGTTCAGATGTGAAAATCTCACTTTTACATTTGGAATTGCAAGTTCAAATGTGACAAACAATCACGTTAAACACATTTGTGACTAATTGCAGGAAAGTAGGCGTATGTCGCCCGTCACTACATCACAGGAGAGGCATTTGAAAGTAAACTTTTTAAATCAACATTTTTACAGAAATGCCTTCTGGAACATGTGAACTTTCATGTGCCTTAATAACAAACGTGTTTGCCATCTGTAAATACGAATAAAATTGTTAAATTATGAGCCTAGTTGGTTTAGCCATGGAAAAAGACAGGAACCTTCCCGCTAGCCATGATTGGCTGAGATAATGGATGGGCTGGACATGCCGAGAGATGAGTTCGGATTGGTCTGCCATGTCTATAACATGAGCTGGTCAGTATGTGTAGGTAATCCTTTCTAATGCGGCTTTTTTCAAAGATATCACGTAGTAGAACTGCAAAAGTGTTGTTCTCCACTTTCTGGAGGACCGAGTTTTGAAATCAGTGGAATGCCCGGTGGAATTAGTGTATGATAGGCTAAGGCGTTTTATTGCAAATATGCAGAGGGAGTCGAAAAGAGAACGCACAGAAGGCTGTTGTATAAAACACCTGTCTCCGGATTACATCTTCAAACTAAATGTGTGAATGTGTTTGCTATTTCAATGAATGTAAACACATTTTTTTTTAACTATTGGCCAGGACCCAAAGTGAGCCCTGGGGATGTGAAAGGTGGGTCACGAGTTATGAGAATACATCTATAATCACACTCTATTTCTTCTTAATTTGGGTCGTTGGAGGACGATTTGGGTCACGGGAGGATGGTCAATTTCTAATTTGGGCCTCGAGCTAAAAACGTTTAAGAACCCCTGATGTAACCCCTGACCTCTACAAAGAGATAATTTTGATTTGAACAGTCAATATTCTGAGATTGTGAGAAATTGATAATAAATATACATTGGAAGAGAAACCCAGTGAAAAGAATCTCTCTGTGTCTCCTTGTTTATCCCGTTTAACATGTTAAAATCAAAATCAGTATCTAATGGTCTAATGGTTGTCTTCTTCCATGGAAGACCAGGGTTAAAATCTCACTGGTTACAAAAGCACACGTGAAACTTAGAATATCACATGTGAAATGTTGGAAAATCACGCATCCGAGTCATGTGAAAAATTTACATGTAAAACTTCACACGTGTACGAAAAGCAAATGTTTTTCCCAAACGTTTTTGTAAGGGATGCAAACACACGTATGCATACACACACACACACACATCACAAATGGATACTCACACTGCAGCCTTCTATAGTTGGAGGAATATGCCCCAAGAAATGATGTTTATCCTCCCATATAATGATATATTTGCATTATTTCATTCTATCCTTTCCATAAAGGTCCCCTGTAGCTCAGTTGGTAGAGCATGGCACTTGCAACGCCAAGGTTGTGGGTTCGTTTCCCACGGGGGGCCAGTATGAAAAATGTATGCACTCACTAACTGTAAGTCGCTCTGGATAAGAGCGTCTGCTAAATTACTAAAAATTTAAATAATTGCATGAATGTCAAAATAGAGTGAAAGTGATGGGAGAGGAGGGGCGTGAACCCATATATGGCAGACATGATATTATATCTTTCCTTTCTGCTTTGTTTCCACAATTCATATATTCATATACAAATCTGTAAATATATCTTATTCCTAGAACAAGAAAAAAAAAACAGACTGTGACGATATTTCCGGGTTTAGAAGTTGCGACCTTAACTCCTCACCCCTTAAATATTGATAGAGCCGGCGCTGCCTATTTAATGAATCCCAAAGTACTCCCAGCAGCTTTAATTTCAAATTAATTTAACACAGCTAATGATTCGCCCGACGACGGATACTTTTAAATAAATTACCATGCCTAAGGATTCTCTAATTATTCCAAAGTGAGTGGATTCATTAGCAATTGAAGCCGTCAGAGGCTGCAGGTCGGGATGAATTAGAAATAACAAAGCTTCGAGGGAGCATATGCTGCGGTTGTAATCCTGACACGGGGGGGTGTCCCGCAACAATTAGCCGGTAATTGTACCTTAATGAAATGTTCTTGTTTGATAACCAGTTAATTATAGGATACAATAACTCCCAAACCCCTCCTGACACCGACTGAGCGATTATACCCACAACCTTTCCCCTCACCCTCCCCCCCATCCCAACCCAAGCAGGAACGACCTGTGTGGGAACGAGGGGTGTCGGGGCCTGAGACAGGTTTAAGTTTAGCCGAGGCATTGACGGGATCACCTATAGCTAGCTGACTGATTCACACAGCGAGAGGGAAGAGAGGGTATGGGGTAGAGGGAGGGAGAGGTAGAGAGAGAGAGAGGGGAAAAGAGAGGGGGGATTGAAGGAGTTAGAGCGAGGGAGAATAGAAGGAGGGGAAAAGAGAGGGAGAGGGGGATTGAAGGAGGTAGAGCGATCAAGCAATAGTAACAGATAAAGAGAAAGAGGGAGAAAAGGAGGGAGATACAGAGGAGCGTTTGGTTTGAAAGCTTGTTGTTTGCCAGAATGACAGTTTCCCTCTCTCTCTTCTGACCTTTCACGGAATCACACCTACAACACAACAGACTCAATTAAATAAAGCTAAGCACTACTTTCCCCTTTATAACAGTTTTTCCTTTATAGTCGTAAAACTGGGGATTGATCTTAATCTAAACAACAAAAATAAGAACATTTCATTCTGTATTTGGGGGGCGGCTCGAACACATTGTCACCTTGAGGAATAACAAAGGCAAATTCAATGATTGATCTTAGACCACAAAGCAGAGACCCCAGGTGTTTAAATACTCTATTTGAGAAAACAGCTGAAAACAGCTGAATAAAAAAGGCTACGAACATAAAATGCATGAATAAAAACATGCCTCTAATGCACTCAAGGACAGCTTGGCAAAAATAAATCATGCAGTACAACAGAATTAAACATGAACTGAACTCAAAGAAGTATATAGTTTAAGATGTAAATCTGATACTTAATAAGATACAGTGCTGGTATCTTTTCATTTGAATTGGGAATTGCTTGTTTTCTAACACAGGTAATTGGAAACAGAGGGCATTCCTTTGTTTAAAAAAAAACATCTGCGGCGAGAGAATGTGTTGACATTCTAGTTATACTGGCTCCAGAAGGTCAGTGACATTAAAGTACACCTCATCAGTACTGTAGAACTGACATGACAGCCAAACACTAAAAGAAATGGCACTCATCAGTTTGAGAGGGGAGATTAAAATATTTTTGGGGGAAGACTGAAAATGTCTGTTTTAAGTATAGAAATAAACAGTCTTGAACAGACATAGCTCTCCGTTCCATTTCCAAGGCCCTTCCAATATAGTGGGCAATTTGATTTCATATATTGTTGCTAAAGAAAAAGTATTTTGAATAGAATTGATGATGTCATTCAGAGGAAGCTCCTCCCCTGCGCATAATCTAGGTATGTGTAAACATCTACTTTGTATCATTATGTATCATTATGTTGAGTTGATTTATGGCCTCTGTGAGCTAAAGAATGGGATTTAACACATGAGAGCACAACCAAATGGAGTACAATTAGGTGTAGAACAACATATCAAATTGTAATGCAATGGTGGAGTTGCCCTTTAACAGTAATTTTTACAGATAGTCCTCCTGTGAAGGACAACCACTATTCTATTGAATCTTTGTTTGGAGAATAAAATTATCTCAGAAAAAGAACAGGGTGCTGAACATAAAATGTAAGGTTGAAAGAGCCAGGACACCAGAGGGTTAAGAACCCAGCAAACAATAACATTTCAGGAACAGATGTCCTTGAGGCGGATTCAAGGACGAGGCAATTGCTAATCTTGTATTCTCAGCATGATCAAATCACCAGGCAACAGATATAAATAAAAGGACAGGAAATGAGGAATTCACATTCAAGGGTGTCAGGAGCGAAATGAAGATTCATGCTGAAGAGGGCCTAGTGAAGGAGGCAAAAATGTACTGCAAATAAAAGGCCAACCAGTCTCCAAAGTCCAGCTGTATAAAGTAGGTTTGGGGAAAAACACACTTACGGTAAGAGATACGGTGTGCGGTGGCGAACAGGCTGCACTTCGTCATAGAGACAGGTGCTTTGATTTGACAAGCAATAGGCCCCTGCCCGACTGGATATTCTAAAAATATGAGTCTTGTCTGGGACCGGCATCATCAGACTGTCTCATTTTCCATTCATTTCAGCAAGTCATTTGTTACTATTGGCCCCTTTGGCTTTTTCCTCCAGGGTTGGAATGCAAAAATGAAAGCAAAGAAAATGTACAGAGAAGTTTCGTTTGAAAAACTTGACATTGCTGTAACCCTATGGCTGTGGGTTTAATCAATACAGGGTAGGACTTTCGCTGTAATTACACTACGCTTGCATTGCCATTGTAATCGATGTGTAATAATGACATTGACATTGAGTATGTATTTCATGAACAACCCATTGTTCCATCATACACACCATGCATCACATAAGCATATGGTACATTCTATGGTGCAATTCATATGGTGCAATGTTTCACAGTGTTAGACATTTTATAGAGAAATAAAGGCATAGTGATGATAAATATTTAAATTGAATGCATGGAAACGATACTGCAATGGGACCTAGAGTGAGGGAAAAAAGTATTTGATCCCCTGCTGATTTTGTACGTTTGCCCACTGACAAAGACATGATCAGTCTATCATTTTAATGGTAGGTTTATTTGAACAGTGAGAGACAGAATAACAACAAGAAAATCCAGAAAAATGCATGTCAAAAATGTTATAAATTGATTTGCATTTTAATGAGGGAAATAAGTATTTGACCCCTCTGCAAAACATGACTTAGTACTTGGTGGCAAAACCCTTGTTGGCAATCACAGAGGTCAGACGTTTCTTGTAGTTGGCCACCAGGATTGCACACATCTCAGGAGGGATTTTGTCCCACTCCTCTTTGCAGATCTTCTCCAAGTCATTAAGGTTTCGAGGCTGACGTTTGGCAACTCGAACCTTCAGCTCCCTCCACAGATTTTCTATGGGATTAAGGTCTGGAGACTGGCTAGACCACTCCAGGACCTTAATGTGCTTCTTCTTGAGCCACTCCTTTGTTGCCTTGGCCGTGTGTTTTGGGTCATTGTCATGCTGGAATACCCATCCACGACCCATTTTCAATGCCCTGGCTGAGGGAAGGAGTTTCTCACCCAAGATTTGACGGTACATGGCGCCGTCCATCGTCCCTTTGATGCGGTGAAGTTGTCCTGTCCCCTTAGCAGAAAAACACCCCCAAAGCATAATGTTTCCACCTCCATGTTTGACGGTGGGGATGGTGTTCTTGGGGTCATAGGCAGCATTCCTCCTCCTCCAAACACGGCGAGTTGAGTTGATGCCAAAGAGCTTGATTTTGGTCTCATCTGACCACAACACATTCACCCAGTTCTCCTCTGAATCATTCAGATGTTCATTGGCAAACTTCAGACGGCCCTGTATATGTGCTTTCTTGAGCAGGGGGACCTTGCGGGCGCTGCAGGATTTCAGTCCTTCACGGCGTAGTGTGTTACCAATTGTTTTCTTGGTGACTATGGTCCCAGCTGCCTTGAGATCATTGACAAGATCCTCCCGTGTAGTTCTGGGCTGATTCCTCACCATTCTCATGGTCATTGCAACTCCACGAGGTGAGATCTTGCATGGAGCCCCAGGTCGAGGGAGATTGACAGGTCTTTTGTGTTTCTTCCATTTGCGAATAATCGCACCAACTGTTGTCACCTTCTCACCAAGCTTCTTGGCGATGGTCTTGTAGCCCATTCCAACCTTGTGTAGGTCTACAATCTTGTCCCTGACATCCTTGGAGAGCTCTTTGGTCTTGGCCATGGTGGAGAGTTTGGAATCTGATTAATTGATTGCTTCTGTGGACAGGTGTCTTTTATACAGGTAACAAGCTGAGATTAGGAGCACTCCCTTTAAGAGTGTGCTCCTAATCTCAGCTCGTTACCTGTATAAAAGACACCTGGGAGCCAGAAATCTTTCTGATTGAGAGGGGGTCAAATACTTATTTCCCTCATTAAAATGCAAATCAATGTATAACATTTTTGACATGCGTTTTTCTGTATTCTTTTGTTGTTATTCTGTCTCTCACTGTTCAAATAAACCTACCATTAAAATTATAGACTAATCATTTCTTTGTCAGTGGGCAAACGTACAAAATCAGCAGGGGATCAAATACTTTTTTCCCTCACTGTATGCATATTCCACAGTTCAAATCAAGCCAAATAAGAACACTGTCATGACTATCATGATGCCATTTTACTGCTTGTCATACCATTAAAAACAGACTGCATTGAAACTGGTGACATGCAGCCCATAATCTGAGAGAATTAATTTCTCATACAGACCCCTTAGATATTAAAGTGACATTTCACTCCAAAATCAAAGTTCCTCAGATTTTTTCAGGCCTAAAAAGTCTATTAACAAGATCAGTCCATGGCCCACACCATATGTAGCGTAGATGCAGCTATATGGATGAGGTCTGAAAACTTTGATTTTGGAGTGAACTATGTACCAATATCTGTGACTACAAATTAGATATATTTATTTTATTTGACATGTGCCTTTATTCTGTCTCCTCCTCTATGGCCGTAACAAAGATGATTGTCTAAGATGTGTTTGTTGTGTGTTTACCTATTGTTTTCTGGGATTACTGGGTGAATATGACATTTCTTTCTTTTGACAGGAGTTTCTATGGTGCTTCTGTAATGACAGAAGTGTGAGGTCGTGGTGGGAGATAACTGTTTACTTACATTTAACTACATTGTGATTGTGGTAAATACGCTGTTGGTTAGTTATACTGTAGGCCTCTATGGTTCTGGCTTGAACAAACCAAGTGAAGGTTAGCCTTGTCTGTACAGTACCTTTATGTTGTGATCTGTTTTGTTGGACATTTAGACTTACCAATTTGTGTACCTTTATGCTTTGTTTTACTGATATGAATATACAGTACCTTCAGAAAGTATTAATACCATTTGACTTATTTCACATTTTGTTGTGTTACAGCCTGAATTCAAAATGTATTAAATCAATTGTTTCTCTCTCACCCATCTACACACAACTCCCCATAATCACAAAGTGAAAACAGGTTTTCAGAAAGTTTAGCCAATGTATTGAAAATTAAATACCGAAACATCTACATTTAAATAAGTAGTCACACCCCTTTGCTAAGACACTCCAAATTGAGCTCAGGTGCACCCAATTTCCTTTGATCATCCTTGCGATGTCACTACACCTTGATTGGAGTCCACTTGTGGCCAATTCAATTGTTTGGACATGATTTAGAAAGAAACACACCTGTCTATATAAGGTCCCACAGTTGACAGTGCATGTCAGAGCAGAAACTATACCATGAAGTCCAAGGAACTGTCCGTAGAGCTCCGAGACAGAATTGTGATGAGGATATAAAACTATTTCTAGAGTGTTGAAAGTTTCCACGAGCACATCATTGGGAAATTGAAAAAATATGTACCCAGACTCTTCCAAGAGCTGGCCGTCCGACCAAACTGAGCAACTGTGCAAGAAGGACCCTGGTCAGGGAGGTGATCAAGAACCCAATGACCATTCTGACAGAACTACAGAGTTCCTTGGCTGAGATGGGAGAACCTGCCAGAGGGACAATAGTCTCTACAGCACTTCACCAATCTGGGTTTTATGGGAGAGTGGCCAGACGGAAGCCACTCCTGATAAAAAGGCACATGACAGCACACTTGGAGTTTGCAAAAAGTCATGTGAAAGACTCAGAGCATAATGCAAAAGATTCTGTGGTCTCATGAGACAAAAATTTAACTCTTTGGCCTGAATGCAAAGCGCTTTGTCTGGAGAGAACCAGGCACAGCTCATCACCCGTCTAACACCATCCCTTTCATGAAGCATCGTGGTGGCAGCATCATGCTATGGGGATGCTTTTCAGCGGCAGGGACTGGGAAACTGGTAAAGATAGAGGGAACAACGAATGGTGCCAAATACAGGCAAATCCTTTATGAGAACCTGCTTCAGAGTGCAAACGACCTTAGACTGGGGCAAAGTTTTACATTCCAACAGGACAATGACCTCAAGCATACAGCCAAAGCAATGCTGGAATGGCTTCAGAACAATAATGTGAAAGTCCTTGAGTGGCCCAGCCAAAGCCCAGACTTGTATATGTGGAAAGACTTGAAGATTGCTATTCACCACTGCACCCCATTTAATGTAACAGGGCTTGAGAAAATCTGCAAGGAAGAATGGGAGAAAATCCCCAAATCCAGATGTGCAAAGATGATACAGACCTACCCAAGACGACTCAAAGTTGTAATCGCCGCCAAAGGTGCTTCTATAAAGTATTGACTCAGGGGTGTGAATACTTATGTACGTGAGATATTTCTGTACTACTGTTCATTTTCAATACATTTGCTAAAATGTCTAAACATGTTTTCCCTTTGTCATTATGGGGTATTGTGTGTACAGTCGTGGTCAAAAGTTTTGAGAATGACACAAATATTAATTTTCACAAAGTCTGCTGCCTCAGTTTTTATGATGGCAATTTGCATATACTCCAGAATGTTATGAAGAGTGATCAGATGAATTGCAATTAATTGCAAAGTCCCTCTTTGCCATGAAAATGAACTTAATCCCCAAAAAACATTTCCACTGCATTTCAGCCCTGCCACAAAAGGACCAGCTGACATCATGTCAGTGATTCTCTCGTTAATTCAGGTGAGAGTGTTGACGAGGACAAGGCTGGAGATCACTCTGTCATGTTGAATGAGTTATAATAGCAGACTGGAAGCTTTAAAAGGAGGCTTGTGCTTGAAATCATTGTTCTTCCTCTGTTAACCATGGTTACCTGCAAGGAAACACGTGCCGTCATCATTGCTTTGCACAAAAAGGGCTTCACAGGCAAGGATATTGCTGCTAGTAAGATTGCACCTAAATCAACCATTTATCGGATCATCAAGAACTTCAAGGAGAGAGGTTCAATTGTTGTGAAGAAGGCTTCAGGGCGACCAAAAAAGTCCAGCAAGCGCCAGGACCGTCTCCTAAAGTTGATTCAGCTGCGGGATCAGGGCACCACCAGTGCAGAGCTTGCTCAGGAATGGCAGCAGGCATGTGTGAGTGCATCTGCACGCACAGTGAGGCGAAGACTTTTGGAGGATGGCCTCGTGTCAAGAAGGGCAGTGAGGAAGCCACTTCTCTCCAGGAAAAACATCAGGGACAGACTGATATTCTGCAAAAGGTACAGGGATTGGACTGCTGAGGACTGGGGTAAAGTCATTTCCTCTGATGAATCCCCTTTCCGATTGTTTGGGGCATCCGGAAAAAAGCTTGTCCGGAGAAGACAAGGTGAGCGCTACCATCAGTCCTGAGTCATGCCAACAGTAAAGCATCCTGAGACCATTCATGTGTGGGGTTGCTTCTCAGCCAAGGGAGTGGGCTCACTCACAATTTTGCCTAAGAACACAGCCATGAATAAAGAATAGTACCAACACATCCTCCGAGAGCAACTTCTCCCAACCATCCAAGAACAGTTTGGTGACGAACAATGCCTTTTCCAGCATGATGGAGCACCTTTCCATAAGGCAAAAGTGATAACTAAGTGGCTCGGGGAACAAAACATCGACATTTTGGGTCCATGGCCAGGAAACTTCCCAGACCTTAATCCCATTGAGAACTTGTGGTCAACCCTCAAGAAGCAGGTGGACAAATAAAAACCCACAAATTCTGACAAACTCTAAGCATTGATTATGCAAGAATGGGCTGCCATCAGTCAGGATGTGGCCCAGAAGTGAATTGACTTATACTTTCTGAAGGCACTGTATGTTTGTCAACGTGTTCTAGAGTTAAAGTTAATTTTTTGCCCTAATTTTGGAGCCGCGAAACTTCATCCACCAGTTTTGAAATGTGTGTGTGTGTGTATGCATGTATGTTGGTGTGTGTGTATGCATGTATGTTGGTGTGTGTGTATGCATGTATGTTGGTGTGTGTGTATGCATGTATGTTGGTGTGTGTGTATGCCCATGTGTTTATTGGTATGTGTACCTGTTTTGCCTCCTCCCCCAGGCTATCCCACATGGAGGCCACTATCTTGGACACGTCCCCGAAGGTGGCGTTGGGGTTGGAGCCCTTAATGGCAGCCTGGGTGTCCCTGAAGAAGAGGGCGTAGGCCGACACAGGCTTGTTCGGCTCGTTGGGGTCCTTTTTCTTCTTCTTCTTCTGCGGTTTGGGCTTGGGCTTCGTCATCTCCGAGGATGGCCGCTTCTCGCCCGTGATCTGGAAGAAGATCAAAGAACGACAACAGGATTCTACTTTATTAATTTGTCACTCATGTCTTTCTAGCATTGTTTGGAGACTGAACTATGTAGTTACTCACAATAAGACAACCGCTCACTCAAACAGAATGTATTACACATATAAGAAATGCAGTAAACTTCAACTGATCCCTTTCAATAGTAATGGTAGGCTATCAGACTAGGTATGATGCCACTTGTTTCTGCCATTTTATACATACACTTCTTCACTACATGAGAAGATCAATAGCACACTGTGACTAGATGCTTTCCAGTCCTCTACTTCACGTCCCAGTGCACAGCACCTTAGATTGGTAAAGTTTCACTGCCTCTCATAGACCAATGGACATGGTCAGTGTGCCAACTCATCCATGTCGATGCCCACCAGACAGCTAAAACAAGCCTGAATCCCCACCATCAAGAGATATGAGTTGCCAGTCAAGTGTAAGAATAGCATGACTTACTAGGGTAAAAGACAATAATGTTTATGAACGTTTGCAGCGAAAAACTAAATAAAACTCAGGTTGACTTGAATGAAAGTGTGCATTTTTGCGATGAGCGTTTTCGTCATAATGACAGCTTGATTTAATCAATTTAGAATTCTCAGAAACATTCAATGTAACCATTTAAACCTGTTAACATCAAACACACAACTTTGGGGCCTCCCGAGTGGCGCAGCGGTCTAAGGCAGTGCAACGCATCCCGGGCTGTGTCGCAGGGATGTCCTTGTCCCATCGCGCTCTAGCGACTCCTGTGGCGGGCCGGGCGCATGCAAGCTGACACGGTCGCCAGTTGTATGGTGTTTCCTCCGATACATTGGTGCGGCTGGCTACCGGGTTAAGCGAGCAGTGTGTCAAAAAGCAGGGTCGTGTTTCGGAGGACGCATGGCTCTCGACCTTCGCCTCTCCCGAGTCCGTACGGGAGTTGCAGCGATGGGACAAGACTGTAACTACCAATTGGATATCACGAAAAAGGGGTCAAAAGTACTAAATAAATAAATAAAAACACAAATACATGTATATTTTCAAATACATGTATTTACAGTATGATACTATTAATACTCTCTTGTTTTTAATCGTACTCCATGAACAGAAACTGAGTCGAAATCATATCTGTCTAGTCTTATCTAACCCTGTGTAATATACCATGATCTATTCCGATTGAAGCTTGTTTGTCAGCAATACATCGTTTACATTGTCAAAAATTATTTATCACAACACAAATGCAACATTTCTTCCAGGACTAGGTAAAACTGTACATTCCCCACAGAGTTTCATTAAGATAATAGATTCCAACTTTTGTGCAATGGAGCAAAAAGTATTCAAAATCACATCAGTTTGTCCTAGCTTTGATGTGGATGTTGAATAAATTGGAGGGAGGCAAATGGAATTACATACTGATAGGGGAGAGATAGTAATCGTTTTTTTATTCATACATGGACAGTCATGCACAGCGGGGAGCTTGTATGGTGGAGAAAATATTGTTTTTCAGAAAATGTGCTGTTTTAACCGTGTGCTTGTGTACAGATGCTGATAAATATGCAACATTCAATTATACATTCATGTTCCTCTTTTCTAATCCCCCAGGTAAATGAAAAACAAACCCAGTGAGAGCCCTGATTGGTGAGTAATTTCTATATGCTTTGTTGTATGGATTTACATAAATTAAATTAATGCCACTTAATGAGTATGTATTCCTGTTTCCTTGTTTCAAATGAAAGAGCTGTGCTTTTCCAGTAGAGGGATTGAGTCACATGTATACTCCCTCAAGCTTTCCTGTCCTTTTCAACATGTTTACCCCACAGTGGTGAAACACATCTATTGATAGGTGTGTAGAGCTCCAGAAGACAGTGATATACAGTACAGAAGACTGCTGCTTCAAGTGATTTTGTTTGGTCATAACTATGTTGTCTCAAGTTCTGTCTACGACATCTTATAGAGACGTCTTATATACACGAAAACATCCAAATGCATTACTGTTGCCATTGTTGCAATATAATTAATTGAACAAAGCTTCTGTAAATTAGGGCCTATCTAACAACAATAATACATGACATGTAAACGTACATAAAGCAGTAGAATCCACAAGGGAATCTTACATTTGTTCCACAATTCTTTGAAGGAAAACAACATAACTATAAATGTTGTAAGGAGTTGCTTCTTCGTTTCCTTTCTTCCTTTCTTGACGTGACAATTAACAATGTGCAAATGCAATTAAGGAGATGACATGGTGATAATGGATCAGACAGCAAGCAACAAAGTGAAAATAAAAAGCTGCATTGCTTTAAAGCTGCAATATGTACAGTTGAAGTCAGAAGTTTACATACAATTGCTCCCAAGGATGAACCAGACTTGTGGATGTCTACAATTTTTTTTCTGAGGTCTTGGCTGATTTCTTTTGATTTTCCCATGATGCCAAGCAAAGAGGCACTGAGTGTGAAGGTAGGCCCTGAAATACATCCACAGGTACACCTCCAATTGACTCAAATGATGTCAATTAGCCTATCAGAAGTTTCTAAAGCCATGACATTTTTCTAGACTTTTCCAAGCTGTTTAAAGGCACAGTCAACTTAGTGTATGTAAACTTCTGACCCACTGGAATTGTGATACAGTGAATTATAAGTTAAATAATCTGACTGTAAACAATTGTTGGAAAAATTACTTGTGTCATGCACAAAGTAGATGTCCTAACCGACTTGCCAAAACTATAGTTTGTTAACAAAAAATGTGTAGAGTGGTTGAAAAACGAGTTTTAATGACTCCAACCTAAGTGTATGTACAATTCCGACTTCAACTGTACAATATTTGCTTGTTTTGTCACATAAACTGAAATTAGGCTAACTATTATAATTTTAGCAACCAGGAAATAGCAGAGCAATTTCTGAATAGTGCATCTTTAAGTTTGAATTAGGATTCGAAGCCAATCTAAAAAATATATCAGATGGTCTCTTATTGGCATGTGTTCTAAGAAGGCAAACAAACAAATGAAACGCCTATGAGATTGGAGATGTGTATGCTCGCATAGAGACACCACTGCTCTTAAAACCTCACAGAGTAGCTTGTTGCATAATTGTCATACATTCACTGTCATTCTGCCATACATACACACATTACACAACGCGACCGCAAGTTGGTTAAAAAGTAAAATGTTCATTCCATCTGGCAACACCCAACACGACCAACCCCAACACCCTGACTTTCCCTAGGTTCAGCGAAATCAAAGAAGCATTGCCACATCAGTACCTTATGGTGGGAATCGATCTCCTCTTCCTGTGTAGAGCTCGAGGGAGAGGGTGTGGCTGATTTACTTCCGGGAGGTGAGGGAGAACCATGGGTAAGTGCACTTCGGCCAACCTGAGAGTTCAGTTGGGACATTGTGCTCATTGGGTGGTGAGACAGTATCCTAGGTGACCTGTTTATCAGATGGGGGTTGTGACGGCTGAGGTCATAATGTGAGCCGTCGTGGCGAGTCATCTCCTGGATCTGGGTGAGAGAAGAAGACCAGCTTTACTACTTTAACTTTACCAATTGTACATTCCCAATTTGCCAAAAAATGAGGGTAAATGGTCGATAGGATGTCAAAGAAAGTAAGTGTGCCCTTCCGGGTTCACTGGTCCCACTGTTCTACTTAGGACTGGTTGGAAGCAAACGTATCTTGATTTTCCCACTCTCCTCAGTCACGACTGAAATACACGCCATGCGTTCCTCAATAAACTGCACATTTTAATCTTGATTGCGCTTTGAGGCACAATTTGATGTGTTGAATATCAATTGCAGTCCTGCGGTGCAAATGACCTTGAACAACATATAATTCATCACACCAACATTATTCAAAGACTGTATCTGTCCCTTTATCGTACTTGTGAATTCATAAAACTTTGTATTTTTATGAAGATCTGCACTGCCACCCGTGGACTTGTGTCAACACCCTCTGATGTCCCTGCCTGGAATTTACAATCCAAACCAACTGAATTTGTCACAAAACCACTTGACTTTCAAAGCGAGGTGGGAGATGTCTTGCCGCTGTAGAACATCATTAGGGCAAAGTTTACACGATTTTCCACTAAGTACCAGGATGGTTCAGAGCGTAAGCTATGCTTATGGAATAATAGCCTATAGACTAAAATGACTGTGGTTGGTCATTCAACGAGAATAAAAGCTGTGGGACAACATTGTTGGAAGTTGACCCATTAAAGGAGGATATACACTTTCAACTGATTAAAGAGACAGTTCTCATAACCCCTTATTAAAGTATCACTCTTAGTAGTCTAACTGATCTTCTCAAATAACAACATCAAAAGCATTTTTTCAAAATCTATCAGGACATAGACGAGCCAAAGCAGGCCTTTATGCAAGCACAACTGGGGAATGTTTGGCAATTTACAGATCAGAAAGTGATGAACTAGCATTTATTAGCTCTGTTAAACATTCATGAGTTAAATAATACATTACACATTAGTGCTGTGCTAAAAAGATCAAATTGCAGGGGCCCTAGCATATGAGATCTTGATAAACAGTAGAGTCTCTGAGACGAAAGCTCTGCAACTTTGTAATCATAATTGGCCCCAGTAGGTTGCTAAGAATAAAATGTACTGGTAATGTAATGTTGTAGAGAACTCTGGGCTGCTTTGAAAGACCCAATAATATTTACAGGACATGAGATTTTTTTTAAATGTCTCGGCAGCCTGAACAAAGGCATTTCCTTTGCATTTCAAATAACCATGCTCTAACCTCCCGCACCCAAAACAGAACCGTCCAACCTCAAATCATAATTTAAAACACCATCACTCCACTTCTCAAACATGGTGAAATAGCTTTACCAAAAAAATAAAAAATAAAAAATGAAATCCATTAATTTTCCATTTTCGGTGGAGCTGCTCTTTAAGGGTCTCCACAAACCAAGAAGCATTGAAAAACCAATTAATCAAACATGAATGGCCTATCATGGTTACAGCAGACCTATTTCCATAGCAACAGCCTCTGGGTGAAATCGTCACCCTTTTAATCTGAGCGAACTATGTTTCATATAAAAATAAATAAAAGGGGACAAGCAATGCAGAAGAGTAGCAGTGTGACAAGGTAGAGGGGTTCTCAGTAGTTCCAATTGGGATCTATCTGTTTTTATAGAACAATGGAGGAGTTCTTGGGACAAAAGGAATTACCCATCTAATCCCTATTGTTAGAGGAGGAAGGGGGAGAGGCCTATAGCGGACTACTATCAATCATGTTATTTTCTCTTTCAACCGAAACGTGAATAATTCATGATATTTGTTTAGAATCCAGTATAGATACATTCTGCCACTATTCATATTCTAAATCATGCTTCATAGCATTAGCTTCAATTGTAGTTCCTTTTTCATTAAAGCTGAGTGCTCAAATGTAAGATATGGGGCATAAAATCCAGATAGCAATATTAAAATACATACATAATACAACCTTATAAACGAATCCCCTGTTTTGATTAGTTGATCAATCACATGGAAAGCAAGACATGTCAGGAGGTTCGTACTGTGTATATATTCTACATATATACACTTAAAATTGCTCATTACCAAAAAATAATCTCTTCTCTACATATATTGCAAATAAATGGTTTTCACCTTCTGAGAAATTAGTTAAATGAATGTACCAAGGTTAATTGAGTATACCTTGCACTGCGTTCGGATATAATGTGTTACAACATACTGTACCTATTCAATTGTGCAATCTCAACAACCACACCAACACAAGAAAATATCAATTATGGGAGCAAAGGTATACTGACAAGTAAACTGCAGAAGCATTGTGCCCATTGAAGCTGAAGGTTTCATTTATTGGTAGGATAGAAATATACCATATAGTTTCTAAATTCAAAGACATGAAGGTAGAGTGCATGACGCCTCTGGTAACTAGTATTACTTCTACTACAAAAATGTATATTTCAAGCAATTAATACATGAATACAAAACACTCAAACCATAATGTAAAACCCTCTATACACTACATGTAGAAACCCTATTCATGCAAATCATCACGATTCCAAGTCACATAAACACACTCCCAACAGTTTTCGAACCAAATCGTTACCCTAAAGGGGCTTTTATTATGTTTTGGAGTGCTTTCTGTTCGCCCTTTCACCTCGAGAGAGAATCAGAGAGAGCGAGAAGGTGTCATGTTGCACCATCAGTCACCCTAAGCTAAATAAAGCAGGTGGGTGACGGCTGTACAAACATTATGAAAGAATCTCACAAAGGTTGCCGGTTGCCATAGGTACTGTATGCTAATTCGCAAACGGTATCATCTCTGGACGTGGGGGGAAGTGCAGTCTGGGTAACAGGCTTTATTTGGCCATTACTTTCTGGCTCGATCCCTCCCAGAACAGACAGACAGACAACATGTTATTTATTCTAATAGGGTAATGATGATGCAACTGGCGATAAATTAAGTTGTAATTCGGCTGATTTTAGCGATCTCCATTGTCGAAGGGTGGACTTTCGGAGAATATTGCTTTATTGTTTGACGCGTGTGGGTATAGAAGTCACACATTAACACATGTAGCGGACATGAGTCGGTTATGGTCACGTGATGCGGTAGCCCCACCTACAAACTTCAAAACCAGTGTCTGCCCTTGGACCAAGAGTGAATTTACTCTTGGTGTAATGGTCTAAGATGCTGGTTGCTCCCATCGTGGGAGACCCGGGTTCATATCCCGTGTGTTACTTTTTCGCCCTACGTGGTGCGGTCTCTCATGGGGGAGGAGGTCAAAGGGGGGTGAATGTAGCGGACATGAACCGGTCATGTGATGAGGTAGCCCCGCCTACGAACTTTAAAACAAGTATCTGCCCTCGGACCTAGAAGAAATCTCCTCTTGGTCTGATGGTCTAAGACATTGGTTGCTTCCAGGGGGAGACCTGGGTTCATACTCGGCTTGACACACACACAATTGGCTGGGTGACAGTTTGATATTGCAATTTCAACGTCCAGAATGACCGCCCAGCCGACCCTAACGGTGATGCAAAGGCAGGATGAAACTTTGGAGCAAATCTGTTCCCCTCTCACCGCTGTAGTTTTGTTTGTATTCACATCTTGTACATCATAGTCAAATAACAAAGGTCTTCCAATTATGCGCAACACATTGTGTGCAAGCTGGAATATCAGAACGCTATTGTTCTTCTGATCGTCTGACCTTACCTTTCAAATGGTTTCATCGCAGCTCAGATTGCCTGCACCATTTGATTTAGCTAAGGGGATTAAACCAGCAACTGCAATGCCACAGTGAAGGGGACTAGAAAGCTAGAGTTTCACAGAGAAAGATAGCTAGACAGTATGGAGTGGATACTTCTAACATTTGTCCTAAGAATGATTTCATATCGTTCAACTCAACTTCATATCACTTCATATCTGTAGTTTTATTTAGGACCCAATGACTAGAGAGCTACACACTATGGAGCGAATACTTCTTGTTTTGTACTTTCATATCATGATTTCATATCATGATTTCATATCACTATAATGTTACCACTTCCAATCAACTGCTTCATTTAGGTCCCAATGCATTGCAAGGTTTCATGGCTCTAGCTCCGTAATAGAACAACATTGACCTGACCATCACTATGCATGGGCTATTTGCTTGCTGTAGTATTGTATTTGAATGGTAGTACAATTGTAGTATGCATCACCATACATAGCATTGTCATGTCGATTGAAAACAGTAGGAACCAAGTAGAAGATGGTTTCAATGGCTCACTTTGGCTGAAGAGAGTATTTTCATACAATGTACTTACGCAGTGTGACAGCGTTTGTTTGCCGTACTTTTGAGCCAAAGCCTTTGTGATAGAATACAAACAATGATTTAGCATCAAAATGGCTGAACATCGACATCATTGCTGTAACAAGGGGATAGATAAAACAAGGGCACAATTGGACAAATATTGGGATGTAATTGCATATTATAATTTCCCTTAGAAATATTTATCAATCAGCCTCAAAAAGGGATGTAATTAATAAAATCAATATTCTATTATAATTAGCATAATCTACTATCAGGTTTCGTGTCTACCTCCATTTTCTCTGAGGACCAAGCAATCAAGAATCTAGATGTAATATACTATTCAAAATGGGTGTCAAGAAGTTTTCAGGTCAATGCATCAACAAAACAATGTTTGCTTTGTAAAACAAAAAAAGTCTTCACGCATTCAAATCAAACAAGCTTTACCGCCGCACACCGCCCCACTCAGCTTTTGATTGAATAGCACCCGTACTTTACTGCCTGCTTAGCTCTCCCATCCCTGGCAGTGTTGGGAGAAACCCAGGCTTACTAAGCCTTCCTCCTTCAACCACCCAATTCACACCTTCCCTGATTGGAGCCATCTTGTTTGAGAGTGATGGCTCACTCACACAGGTTCACAGTTGCTATTGTAAAATCTCTGAGCGTTTAATTGAAACAAATGACTACAATAATCTAACATTATCCTTGCAGGCGCCCAGCCGTGACAGCTTTAACTAGGGCTGCCTTCGAGACTGATCCTTCAAAAGCAACGGTAAACACACCTTAGGTAATAGGGAAGCCAACCAGCCAGCTAGCTACCGGGCCCTCAAACTACCTACCACCTGCCCCTCATGTTCCATTGGGAGACCCAGGTTCTAATCCCGGCAGTTACAAAAGCACACAGGTGAAATTTATATCAGATGTGAAATGTTGGGAAACCATGTGTCTGATTCATGTGAAAAATCCATGTAAAACTGTCTGTTTATCCCACGTCACATTTATTCACATGTTGAAAATGTATTTGAAACGGCACACGTGCCCGAAAACCACGTGACTGAAAAAAAAAAGTAAAAAAATAAATAAATGACGTGAAATTCACACGTGTCCGAAAACCACGTGTTCTTTTCACATGTGATTTTTTCATTCGGTTTTCAAGGGAGGGATGCAAAGTAATAAAGGTATGATAGGCAGAAGATGCCTTGGATGCTGCTCACAATGGAAAAGACAGGATTGGCTTGTGATAATGAAAGTAATGAACGTTTTCCAGGTATTGGATACAGGGTATATTTAGGACATGAAACGGATCATTCCCAAGGTAGGTTATCATCATTCTAGACAGCGAGGAAAATTCTGTTTGAAAGGAACTAGGGTAGCTCTTTGTCAATGAATTCCTCCATTCACAATTGGCTGTACATACTGTATATAATTCACCCCATTACATGGCCTAGGTCACTTGTATTTACTAAGCAACAACCAAACAAACAACTTCCGATCACTCCAACTTCATCCTAATCAAAGATGACAACAAAAAACTAAATATACAAATCTCTTGAACATACTGTACTGCCTTCACTTCCTTTGGCTGAGAAACGGCAAACGCTCCTTAAATGAGCAGCATCAGAAAGTAATTACATGTAGCTGTAATGTCTCACGGTGACGTTGAAAAGAAAGCACAGTTATGCGAAATTCAGTTCCAATGTGTCCACACATTCCAACTGTCCCTTTTTTCATTCTGTCAATGTACATGCCAGAGTGCCAAGGTTCTAGAGAGATTTTAAAGATCATGTGGATGTTTTTCTGTCAGGAGCTTTACAGTGTACACTAACCTGGCACTCAATATGGAGGCATGAAATTAGCCTTGAGTTGAGCAAGTAAGTTTCTCTCATCAGCACAGATTTAAACACACCTGAGCCATACAATAGTAGGACTGTAAGCCACTAAGTCTCTCTTTGAAGATATGCTGAGACAGAGTCACTAATAAGGCAATGATGGGTGCAAGCACATTTCCAAAGCTTGGCTGCACTACAACAGCAATATGCCAGTGCCATTGAATAGAACAGGAACAAATTGGAGTGCTTCGGGTACCATAAAAAAGAGGGTTGATATCCTATCACATATAACTGAATAGTGACTACTAACCACCAAAATGGAGACTTGAAAATTGTGATTTGCAGATGTGAAATGTCGTAGTGTCCCCTTCGGCGTTATCCTCCATGTAATGTCAGCGACCCCCTTTTCTCTCTCTCCCCCCTTTTCTCTCTCTCTCAAAGCACCTCATCACACAACTGTCTCCCACCTTCACAAAGGGAGAGTATCTGAGCAAACGTCTCGTCTGACATGTTTGAGACGGTTGTGAGGAGCTGCGGGGACACATGATACCGACAGTAAGACAGAGCCTGCCTCCCAAAGGGCACCCTATTCCCTATGAAATGCACTAGTGCCATAGGGCTCTGGTCAAAAGTAGTGCACTATTTAGGGAATAGGGTGCCATTTGGGATGCAGCCTCTGAGCCTCTCTGCTTCTTCTAATGAGAGCACAGTCAAATATGTCTCCCACCCCCTTCCTCACCTCGCACTCACACACAGAGTATGCACGCGTACAGACACACACGCGCACGCACACACACGCATACATACACACACCACACACACGCGTGGGCACGTAAAGTTCTCACACTGCGGGGGAGTCACGGCAACAATTAAGTTAACCAGTAGGTGATTTGCGAGTTTTAACTCCTCACACACACTGTCTTCACATGTTCTTGACAGGAGCCTTCTTCACCTATTGCAAATGTGGACCACCAAAGAGCCAGCTGCAGAAATACCATACAAATGAGTAGCTGACATACAGTCTGTCTGAATATGCTCATTTTACCGTAATGTACCGGCTCACTATTACAATTGCACATCCTATTAGTCAAAGTACTGTACACTAGAGAGGACAATAGTCAGTGGGGGAAGCTGCGATCATATGGGATCTTCTCCAAACGCCAACAGGGGCGAATATTCCTCCAAGTAGGATGTCGAAGACATGGCACCGGGCAATATGGACACGATTTCATGCGATGATAAGCTGCAGTAGGGTCCTGTCGCTAAATGTAATATGAAATATGAAATCCTTTATCTATGTAACTGCATCACAGGACTGGGTCCATCATCTGCTGCAGCTGAGTCTTGTTTGGTGTCCTCTTCGTCTGCGTCTCAAATGCCACCCTATTCCCTATTTAGTGCACTACTTTTGAGCAGGGCCCACAGTGCTCCGGTTCAAAAGTAGTGCACTACATAGGGAATATTTGGAATGTAATCATTGCAATTTTTTTGGCACAATGAGTCTTCAATGCCTCTGATATCGGCAACTCAAGTGATGAGCATAAACATGATGATATGTAAACACTATATCTAGCTGTACTAGTTTATTTTTTTAGAGAAATGTGATTTCACTTCCACTCTGTTGCAATGACCTTCTCTGACCATGCTGATATGATACAGTGGAGTGAGTGGGCTGTAGGCACTCAGACAACAGACGGAGTGGTATACAATGAAGTCAACCAATGGAAATGTAATTGATATTAACCTATTAAAAGATGCACTATGCAGAAATCGCTCCGCCATTTCCTGGTTGCAAAAATTCTAATAGTTCGCCTAATTTCAGTTTGTACCATCTAAACCGCTGTGAAAAATATTTTCCAGAACCAAAAATATTGTATTTTCAGCTGTTTGAAGCTGGTGTACAAAAAGAGGCAAAAAACGGAACTTAAGAACGGGAAGCATAGAAATAGAACAGATCTACCCCTTCTTAATGAGAATGACAGATCTATAAGACAAGTTTCTATGTGAATTTCGTCGGGTCGCACAAAAAGTTACATATTGCAGCTTTAAATCAATGAATTGAAATCAACCTATTGAATCAACCTATTGAAAAATGTATGAACACCCTTAGGCCTATGTGTCTGAAATGCAATGGAGCTGGCCAATGTTAAAACCTAACACTATTTCCGAGGGTGTGCTATTTCAATCCATACCTTATCCCTTGATTAGCTTAATCCTAAAGCTAATTGACTTCATCAGAAAGAAGAAAAAGATGAGTTCTAGCCGTCTAGCAGCAATGAATTCAAAGTTCTCTTTTGAAATAATGAAATTGGAAATAACTTTATATTTCGCTCAAATATTTCTTCATAATATACAACTACAGTTTCATATCACATTGCAGGAGAAATAAGGCACTTTTTCCTGGGAGATGATAAAATAACGTTTTTTTCCTTATCGGTCATCTATTTTTCCAGCAGAACGCTATTACATGGCTGCTGGTGGTTGCTTAGCAACAGGAAATATTAATAGGACCTTTTATTAGCCGAGCTTTAACAGTGGAGTACTAAAATGAGGAAGTGGAAACATGAATGTGTTACATAAATCTTTAGAACTTTCAGGGTTTGCACGAGTCTCTGTTTGTCCAATGATTTATTACGCCGATGCTTCATTTATGGGAAAAGGGCCTGTGAAATACGAAAATGGAACATTAGCTTGAAGGACTATTTGAAAATAAATAATTGCAAAAGGTGAAAAGAAAGCTGTTTAAAAAGCAGGCCTTGCTCTCTCTCTCGCTCTCTTTCGCTCAGGTTTCACAGGGCTATCAAACAAAAATGTGTTTTGGAAGCATCGATCATCTATCTGAGCCTGGAATAGTTAATATATAAGATACATTTTATATCATGCTTGTCGAACTGTGATAAAAACAAAAGAAATAGATCTATCATTTCCCTAGAGACACTATAATCATTTTAACCAATCACTGACAATTAAGGTCTCTAGATAGAGAAATGGGTTTTATACCATTAACCCATAATGTATTCTATTTAAATGAAGAGGGTAGAATTTGTAGCAATCCAATGGCAGAATACCTATAGTAGCCTACTACTACTGCCCCTGGTAAACAACATTATAGAAGTTATTGATGAAAATCTCAAACATAATTAACTACATGACTGTCCTATGGAACTGGGAATCTTAACAGAAAGGTATCATTGATATAAACGAATGCTAATGCGCTCATTAACTTGTTTTAAGAGTCTTAAGGGATATTTTTCTTCATGGATCAATTAATTGAAATTGATTGAATACAGTATGACTTCAATATGATTTAGATTGAGTAAGAAATCATCTTGGTTTGAAAAATGATACATTTGATCACACCTAATATAGCAAAATCAATGTATGGCAAGTAGTTATTATTTTAGGAAGCACATAATAAAGTCCAGCAATTTCCTTGACAAATGCATTATCCATTTGCTAATACCTCTTCCTCGCGCCTCCCCCACATTGGTGGGAAATGTAGTTAAGTTACTGAAAGCTTGCATTAGGAAGAACACATTAAGTTGCACCTCTAGTATCTTATCATTAATTCATTAGCCTTGTCTGTGACAAGTTAAGTTGACAGTGGATCATCTTTCATTCACGTACACTTAGGCGAACACCTGCCATAAGCACCAGAGACAGAAAACCCAACTAGCTTCCACCTTTAACATGACAATCGGGTCAAGATTAACACCATTCAATTAATCCTCAGAATAATAGTCAGGAGATTAAAGGATTGTGAATTCAATCTTACATTTGAAACGTTGGAACAAAATAAGGTGATATTAAACTGCAAGCTGAATATGAGCATCCTTGGCCTTAATATTGTTAATTAACTTCCATTACAATAGGGGTTAAGTAATTGGCTTCCCTCATTGTCCTTATGCATCCTGTAACAGGATACATGAGCATATTAGCATAGCTACATGCTTATAGCGCTAATACCTTGATATTAAAGCGATTGCTAATAACAAAATCCCTCTGTTGATCTATGCATTTATCAATTTGCTACATAATCAAATAGCTATTTAATATGAACACTTTGATGTTGATGATGATGATATCATAAATAAATGCAGGGCATGAATAAGATAGCCAGTCAAAGATGAATTATTCAAGTTGTAGTACTGTTTGTGTTTCGGATGAGGGCAATGAAAGATGTATACCCTATTTAACTTAGAAAGTGTTTCGAAACGGTAAAATTTTCAACAACAAGAGTTTTTCCTGGTCAGGTCACATGATCAGGAAATACTCAGGGCACTATCATATGCAGTATTTCTTGAAAATCCTGGTATCACAGACTAGTAGTAGGCCTAATAAACTGGAATACAACTAGCACTCTGGTCATGAAGAGATAAAGGGGCACCTCCACAGCAAATGCACAAGCCAATGAAGACAGGACACAATAAACAAATGTGGGGCCTACTATTTAGTCCTAGTCCAGAAACCCTCTACCACCGGCCGATGGGTATCTCCCTAAGCATTATGGAAAAGATCAGTGCAACCTGAGCGTGGATATTAAATGTCTAATGTGTTTTGGAACTTGTGGAAGATGCTATGACAGTTAACGCATTAACAGAGAGAGTGGAGTGCTTGCCAAGTGCATCCAAGCATCGGAGAAAAGGCTCTCTGAAAGATATCGGGTTAGTCCAGGAGGGGCTCAGGACCGCAACACAATAAGCATCAGCTAAGGCCGTTATTAATTGAAAATGGCTCTCAACGAAATGAGGAAATTACAGTCAATTACGTGTTTCAGGCCAAGGAGCTGAGGGGAGAGCAAGAACAGGATAGTACCTGTGTAGATGAGAGATAGTGTTTTATTTTCTCCCAGCACTTTGTATTTGTGGCTTGTCGATAAAGTGTGTTTGGGTAAGAGGCTGAAAATAGTTTTTGAAAAGAAACACAAATCATAAGAAATGAGCTTGTTTCTAGAAAAGAGGTGTGGGTGTATAGGGTGATGTAAAGCTGTACGGTAGGCATGCATGCATGCACAGCTAGCATTAGCATTTAGCAGAGAGGGAGGTTTGTGAGTGTTCAGAAAGTAAGAAGCTATCAGCTTTAGCTAACAAGTGAATGTACTCACTCTTGTAAGTGTTTAGGTAACTATCATTAGCTTATTAGCATTTAGCTTACAATACCATTAGCCTTAAGCTAATCCATGCCAATTCACACCAGCACCATCCACTGGTCCTCCGCATTTAATGCCATATCGCAAAAGGCAGCTGGGCCTGAAACAGTTAACACTGGTGACAGCTTTGATAATACATATAACATATTAATATAATATAAGATAAGATAACATACTTAGCTATATGCAAAGTATTGTGCTACATACCCATGTTATGTTATACCTGTGAACTACTACTTTCATCTGGTCTTCTACTAGTTTACTGGATTTGGCATGGCTTGCTTTAAAACCCATAAGCCTTTCAGTATTTACATAAGGACCACATACAGTTGAAGTCGGAAGTTTACATACACTTAGGTTGGAATCATTAAGACTCGTTTTTCAACCACTCCACAAATGTAGTGTTAACAAACTATAGTTTTGGCAAGTCGGTTAGGACAGCTACTTTGTGCATGAAACAAGTAATTTTTCCAACAATTGTTTACAGACAGATTATTTCACTTAGAATTCACTTTATCACAATTCCAGTGGGTCAGATGTTTACATACACTAAGTTGACTGTGCCTTTAAACAGCTTGGAAAATTCCAGAAAATGATGTCATGGCTTTAGAAGCTTCTGATAGGCTAATTGTTATAATTTGAGTCAATTGGAGGTGTACCTGTGGATGTATTTCAAGGCCTACCTTCAAACTCAGTGCCTCTTTGCTTGACATCATGGGAAAATCAAAAGAAATCAGCGAAGACCTCAAGTCTGGTTCATCCTTGGGAGCAATTTCCAAACGCCTGAAGGTACCACGTTAATCTGTACAAACAATAGTACTCAAGTATAAACAGCATGGGACCACGCAGCTGTCATACCGCTCAGGAAGGAGACGTGTTCTGTCTCCTAGAGATGAACATACTTTGGTGCGAAAAGTGCAAATCAATCCCAGAACAACAGCAAAGGACCTTGTGAAGATGCTGGAGGAAACAGGTACAAAAGTATTTATATCTACAGTAAAACGAGTCCTATATCGACATAATCTGAAAGGCTGCTCAGCAAGGAAGAAGCCACTGCTCCAAAACAGCCATAAAAAAGCCAGACTACGGTTTGCAACTGCACATGGGGACAAAGATCGTACTTTTTGGAAACAAAAATATAACAGTTTGGCCATAATGACCATCGTTATGTTTGGAGGAAAAAGGGGGTAGGCTTGCAAGCCGAAGAACACCATCACAACCGTGAAGCACGGGGGTGGCAGCATCATGCTGTGGGGGTGTTTGTTGCAGGAGGGATTGATGGCATCATGAGGAAGGAAGATTATGTGGATATATTGAAGCAAAATCTCAAGACATCAGTCAGGAAGTTAAAGCTTGGTCGCAAATGGGTCTTCCAAATGGACAATGACCCCAAGCATACTTCCAAAGTTGTGGCAAAATGGCTTAAGGACAACAAAGTCAAGGTATTGGAGTGGCCATCACAAAGCCCTGACCTCAATCCTGTAGAAAATGTGTGGGCAGAACTGAAAAAGAGTGTGCGAGCAAGGAGGCCAACAAACCAGACTCAGTTATACCAGTTCTGTCAGGAAGAATGGGCCAAAATTCACCCAATTTATTGTGGGAAGCTTGTGGAAGGCTACCCGAAACGTTTGACCCAAGTTAAACAATTGAAAGGCAATGCTACCAAATACTAATTGAGTGTATGTAAACTTCTGACCCACTGGGAATGTGATGAAAGAAATAAAAGCTGAAATAAATCATTCTCTCTACTATTATTCTGACATTTCACATTCTTAAAATAAACTGGTGATCCTAACTGACCTAAGACAGGGAATCTTTACTAGGATTAAATGTCAGGAATTGTGAAAAACTGAGTTTAAATGTATTTGGCTAAGGTGTATGTAAACTTCCGACTTCAACTCTATAAACCTATTTTCCTGAACTGCATCATCACTTAAAGAGCTAACACTGAAATCCTGAGAAAATAATGTGTTGAAAAATGTTTATAATTGTCCATTTAGAATTAGTGCTACTTTCCCTCTCCGCAATATGTTCTCTCTCTCTTTCTCTCTCTTTCGCTCTCCATCCAGCCCCATTGCACTCTTTTCATTGCCGAGCTCACGTCTTGAATCTGCCTGATGAAAACAGATCTCACTGCAGCGCCACAATAGAATGGCTGATGCAGGAAAGATGAAACCTAATGGATTTCTTTTTCAATGTGCTCAAGATTGAATATAAGGCCTGACCTCCATTTGTAGTAGATCCATTTCAGGAGCAAATATATTGTTTAGGGAGAGGAAGAAGAGGAGGTCACAACAACACCTTGTGCCATCTTCCAACACAACGTGATACAAACATATATTGTATATGGCAATACATTCATTTATACACCAATACAAACATCAATATACACACCAAAATATACATCCTTAAAAAAAAACATGAAAATGTGTGAACAAATCACAATTATTATAATTTGTTGGACACGTGTGAAGTTTCACATGCTAAGATTTAACGTGTTTTTCCCTCATGTGAAAAATAATTCCCCTCATGTTTATTTTCACCACTTCCAGCTACATCCAGGGACCTACCAGGACCAACCCTGCTTAGCTTCGGAATGAATGTGTCAAAATGTGACACTGGAAAAAAGGCAGAGAAAGCAAAGGCCAGTGTAACATAACCAAAGATAGGGAAAATTGCAGGAAAGAGGGAGGTGTTTTATTTAATAGCGTTAATAGCTCTCGCATTTATTTATTTTTTCCTTGCAATATTTTGTTTTGCTCTCAATATTTTTAGGTTTATGTTTTGCTTTCAATATCAATATATCTTTGTTTGCAGAATTTTGTTGTGGACTTCAGAAGTTTTGCTTGATATTAATTGCACAAAAGTAACTCACTCACTAGAGGATTGCGCCATATAATAACACTATTACTCTATTAAAAGTGTTTAAAGCGGCAATCCTTAATTAAAACATTAAGAAAAGTGTTCTCCACCCCGCCACCGTTTCGGTAAAGAGGGATGGGGCTGGAGAAATGCAACAACTCTCAAATCAATACACTACTCTATGGATGCAAGGACTGACCATCCATGATATCAAAATTATAGTGTTAACTATGTTTTTAGGCTATATGTAAGTTTTCTTACATGTGATTTTCACTATTACGTGTAATTGCAAGTTCACATGTGAACGTTTTTCACATTTGAAACTGCAAATTAGATTTTTACATGTGATTGTTTTTCACGTGTGAACTTGAAATGGCACATGTTAAAGTGAGATTTTCACGAGGAGTTGTTTTACATGTGAAACAGCAAATGTGATTTTCACGTGAATGTTTTTCACATGCAAAAATGCAATTCCACATTTTTAAATTTCTATCCGAAACTATCCGATTCTCACGTGAACGTTTTTAACATGTGAAACCACACATTTCACGTGAAACTGCAATTCACACGTGAGGTGAAAACATGGTATTGTCCTTACATAAGAAAAGGTGATTTTCACATGTAAAACTGCAAATGTGTTTTTTTGTAAGGGTACCAACACTGATATATACACTAACATACTGTATACACCAACATATACACCAACACTAACATATCTTTTTATCTTATTGGCCATGCTAAGAGACATTCCTAATTATTGGATAACTCCTTGTTTGAACTGTAGCTCACATAATTGTTACGCTCAACAGATTTTACTGACGTACATCTTAAAGAAGGCCTTTGTTGTGCAAATGAAGCTTTGCAACGGTTATCGTTACTCATTGTGTATTTATTTGTTGTGTTATTATCTTTCTATTATTTCTATATTTTTCTCTCTGCGTTGTTGGGAAGGACCTGTAAGTAAACATTTCACTGTTAGTCTACACCTGTTGTTTACGAAGCATGTGACAAATAAAATGTGATTTGATTTGTTATCTAGCACACAATATATGGAGACTCTCTCTTTATATGCATATACAAAAAGACAAATTGATGAACTGGAAGATCTGAAGAGATCTAGTAAGATGCAGCTGTGAATAATAATAATATAATAATACAATTTGGTATTTATATAGTGCTTTTTGAAGACCCAAAGACGATTGAATTCTTGAATGCTTAAGTGTCTCATCCTGTTCAGTGTAGTGTAGTATGCAAAAGAGTGACCACCATTTATATCCTCTCTATGACTACATTGGACTCCCAATAGCCACCATAATTCAAAGGAAACCATTTTTCTTTCGTGAAATATCAAAAGTCCATATTTACTGTGAGGATAATACTTTCCATAGTAATTATAGCATTATGTACTACAGTACCCATAATGCTCTGCAACTATAAAAAAAATGGTATCATACTAAACACATAAAACTGTTCTGTTCTAACATATGAACTGTTGTTATGTTTAAAGAAACGAATACTGTGGTTTATGTTAAAATACATGTTTATTTAGAAACAATATTGCTGAGCTATAAGGAGGAAGTGTAGCATGATGTACTACTGTATATGCTACAGTATTCATAATGCTCTGTAACTATGTCCCGTTTTATCTTACTAAACACGTTCCTAAAGATAACACTATGGTTTCCCGCCACCTTATTATTACAGTAATAGAAAAGCTGATATTCGTTTTTTTGTGCGGAGATATGACCATATCTACAATCAGACATAGTCCCCTGTAGCTCAGTTGGTAGAGCATGGCGCTCGCAACGCCAGGGTTGTGGGTTCGTTTCCCACGGGGGGCCAGTATGAAAATGTATGCACTCACTAACTGTAAGTCGCTCTAGATAAAAGCGTCTGCTAAATGACTCAAATGTAAAAATGTAAATAGTTATTACCTTGAACTCACAGTCTCTATATACAGTCGTTTCTATATACACATTTTGATTTTATTTTCTCCGTTAAAATGACACTGGTTTCTCTAACCAGGTAAATAAAAGGGTCTCTACTCTCTACATAGACAGCTTCAAAGTGATGATGGTGTATACAGTACACGTATTCCCTTTATAGTGCACTACTTTTCATTGGCACCCTATTCCCTATATAGTGCACTACTTTTGACCAGAGCCCGATGGGCCCTTGTCAAAAGTAGTGCACTATAAAGGGAATAGGGTGCCATTTGGGATGCATTTGACTGTTTTATAGAGAATGATCTCATTCCAGACACATGGAAACAATGTCGATTTCCTGCCTTTCTCATTAATACAATTATGGCTAAGGATGATCATTTGTGGCACACTGAAGCAGTTTGTGTAAAAAGGCTGAAGGAGGGTGTATTCATATAACAATCAGAGTGTATTCATAATGGTCGATGCTCACTTTTTAGAGAGATATGACACGGATGGATTTACCCACAAACCTTTGAGCGTCAGAGCTGACAGGGCAACCAGAAACTGTCTGTTCTACTGTTCTATTCACCTTTTCCTTTCTCTTGAAATGCATGAATATTGTTGCATGCCATATGAAATGATCAGATAAATTATTTACATAGCCTATGTTGTTAATGTAACATTTCACTGTATTCCAAAAGTTAAGAATCTGAAGAGTAGACAGTGTAGACAAAATATAAAAATAAAACACTTTCCCAAGAGCCAAACTATCTATGTTCTCCTCAACCAAACTCGCTGAAATGCCAATTTTGAGACAATTGTTTCAAACTGTAGCTTTTTTAGGCATACTCATCTCCTCAGGCACACAACCACACAACCCCCTGACCATACTGCCCTACACTGGAGGGCACGCTAACAATGTTCACGCTAGCAATGTTCACGCTAACACAACATACAGTGGGGAAAAAAAGTATTTAGTCAGCCACCAATTGTGCAAGTTCTCTCACTTAAAAAGATAAGAGAGGCCTGTAATTTTCATCATAGGTACACGTCAACTATGACAGAAAAAATGATTTTTTTCCCCAGAAAATCACATTGTAGGATTTTTAATGAATTTATTTGCAAATTATGGTGGAAAATAAGTATTTGGTCAATAACAAAAGTTTCTCAATACTTTGTTATATACCCTTTGTTGGCAATGACACAGGTCAAACGTTTTCTGTAAGTCTTCACAAGGTTTTCACACACTGTTGCTGGTATTTTGGCCCATTCCTCCATGCAGATCTCCTCTAGAGCAGTGATGTTTTGGGGCTGTCGCTGGGCAACATGGACTTTCAACTCCCTCCAAAGATTTTCTATGGGGTTGAGATCTGGAGACTGGCTAGGCCACTCCAGGACCTTGAAATGCTTCTTACGAAGCCACTCCTTCGTTGCCCGGGCGGTGTGTTTGGGATCATTGTCATGCTGAAAGACCCAGCCACGTTTCATCTTCAATGCCCTTGCTGATGGAAGGAGGTTTTCACTCAAAATCTCACGATACATGGCCCCATTCTTTCTTTCCTTTACACGGATCAGTCGTCCTGGTCCCTTTGCAGAAAAACAGCCCCAAAGCATGATGTTTCCACCCCCATGCTTCACAGTAGGTATGGTGTTCTTTGAATGCAACTCATCATTCTTTGTCCTCCAAACACGACGAGTTGAGTTTTTACCAAAAAGTTATATTTCGGTTTCATCTGACCATATTACATTCTCCCAATCCTCTTCTGGATCATCCAAATGCACTCTAGCAAACTTCAGACGGGCCTGGACATGTACTGGCTTAAGCAGGGGGACACGTCTGGCACTGCAGGATTTGAGTCCCTAGCGGCGTAGTGTGTTAGGCTTTGTTACTTTGGTCCCAGCTCTCTGCAGGTCATTCACTAGGTCCACCCGTGTGGTTCTGGGATTTTTGCTCACCGTTCTTGTGATCATTTTGACCCCACGGGGTGAGATCTTGCGTGGAGCCCCAGATCGAGGGAGATTATCAGTGGTCTTGTATGTCTTCCATTTCCTAATAATTGCTCCCACAGTTGATTTCTTCAAACCAAGCTGCTTACCTATTGCAGATTCAGTCTTCCCAGCCTGGTGCAGGTCTACAATTTTGTTTCTGGTGTCCTTTGACAGCTCTTTGGTCTTGGCCATAGTGGAGTTTGGAGTGTGACTGTTTGAGGTTGTGGACAGGTGTCTTTTATACTGATAACAAGTTCAAACAGGTACCATTAATACAGGTAACGAGTGGAGGACAGAGGAGCCTCTTAAAGAAGAAGTTACAGGTCTGTGAGAGCCAGAAATCTTGCTTGTTTGTAGGTGACCAAATACTTATTTTCCACCATAATTTGCAAATAAATTCATTAAAAATCCTACAATGTGATTTTCTGGAAAAAAAATTCTCAATTTGTCTGTCATAGTTGACGTGTACCTATGATGAAAATTACAGGCCTCTCTCATCTTTTTAAGTGGGAGAACTTGCACAATTGGTGGCTGACTAAATACTTTTTTTCCCCACTGTAAATGAGTCATTGGTACTACCAAATGATGGAGCAATGACGAACGAATCAGTATCAAACAGACTATAAATACTACTTGAAATATTTTAAATAGTTTGAGCATTTTCTTTAGGCTGCCTGGTGTGCCAGGTGTGTGGGGTTTGCACTTTTGGGACTTTTATATTGATTCCATTGTTTTATATTGATTCCAAGCTCAATAAAAACACAGATTACGTATTTGAAATGACTTTGAATAGTGTTTGAAACCAGGTGTGATATCAAAGCAAAACCGCCTGGGGGCTACTCACCGAGGGCATTTGGCTGGAGAGCAGGTGGCCATCTTGGGCCAGCATATTGGACATCATGAGGGCGGGCAGCTCCGGATAGGAGTAGGGGTTGAGCAGGCCGTTGTGGTGGGTCCCTAGGGAGTGGCACAGGTAGCCCGACTCAGGGTCCATCAGGTGGAGCAGGGGGGGCTCGGGGTGGTTGGGAGGGGTGATGGGGGGAATCTCGTAGTCCTCGTCCCCGGCACCGTTCCCACTGCCTCCGCCTCCTCCGCCCTGAACGGAATAGCTCTGGAAGGACAAACAGAGAGGGAGATGGTGTGAGATACTGTATTTTACTGTATGTGTAGGTAGGTTTGCCATGAGCAGTGTATGATTCGAGAACATTTTATGTACTGGGGGGAGGTCATTTTGAGTCAGTCAGAGAACGTATCATCTAGAAGAGTCTGAATATTTAATGAGGAAATGGTGCCCCCCCACCCCAGGGATGGGAGTTATACAATGATAGAGGGTTACCTCCCTAAAACCCAACACCCACCCCCAGTCCCCAATTACACCCTACCTATATGATGATCATGTTAAAAGAGTCTACTGGATAATGCGGTAATATGAGCTTTCAGACATAACACCTTGGTCAGGCAAAATCTGAAATGTACATGTGCCTACAGTAAATATACAGAAACGCAATTAGTTTTCATGTTTTCAGAATAACCGTATGCATATCTGTGTATTCCTGTACTATCAATAGGTCCATCGTATTATGTGCTGCAATAAGGAAAAATATGATTCTGAATTCTAGAGGGGGAAAAAATTGAAGAAATTCAAAGGGGAACGAAAAAGCAATTTTGTCTGAGGCACTCTGACTTGACTCCCTTTGTAATGACTGAGTCAAATGAATCATCACAAATAATATTCTGGTGTCAGCCATTCAAGGAGTTTTTAATAGAATTTTTATGATTCATGTCTTGCCGTATACATTTCAGAAATCAATTCAATATCATCTTTGTGCAGGCTGTCATCCTCTGCAGCGGAGTGGTCATTTATCTCTTAAACAAATCCTTTCAGAAAATACAGGGCAAAGGCAAGGAAAAAATGATTATCAGAGAGCTCTTTACTACTAAGAGTAAATAACTCAAAGGTAGTAGCTAGCTACTGTAAGTACTTTAGTAAGGCCCAATTACTTAATATCAACCCATCTACTATGTAGCTTTTACCAAAATGATGAAACAATCTAATGCATTTAACTGGGTAATGTTAAGTAACCACCACAGCAGAAGAAAGACAAACTCAAAAACACCCCCCCCCCACCCCCCCCAAAAAAACAGCCTCAATCTGGTCATGACCAAGGAAGATGTAATTGCAATTTATTACTTATTATAACAGAGGGATGCAGACATTGAACAAACACAACACTTAAACATGCTTTCATCCCCCTGCCACTAGTGAACATGAATGGAAGAAGGAAAACAATTTAATTGCTTCAATTTGATTTACTGTCCCTCGCATTGTCTGGAAAAGCGTGGATATTAATTTTCTAAATTGTCCTTTGAAGACAGATGTTTTTGTAAACCTTTGGGAATCGTGTTATTGTTTGGTCTAATGGACAACAAAACGAACATTTCCGGAGATTCAATTTCCCTCATAATTGTTGGAAGGAAACGAACTTGTCTTTTGTAAACATTGGGGCCATTGTGTGAAGTGAGTCCCTCGTTGAATCCTTTGGGGAACTCAAATCTCCATGATCTTTCATAATGAGGCAGGCACTAGGTATTCAGGCGACCAATTGATTGGTCAACATTTTTGTTTGAATAAAATCTACATGTAGGCTTCTGAGCTTGAATACCTAGACACACAAATTACTAAACAGGGAGCCAGAGATCAATATAGCCTAACCAGATGTAAAAAAAATCTGTTCTTGACCTTCCTCCTCCCGCGGCCGCTGATCTTCACAGATTCTGCCATTATGCTCCTAAAGTTACCGGTAATAGGCTGCACCAGCGGTCGGCAACCTTTCCCATTTGGAGTGCCAAGTTATCATACCATTTCTACTGATCTGCGTGTCAGTTACGATTTTCATATGCACATTTTTGTGGAACAGTTCCATTTCATTTACAATAAAGTATTCATATCTCAAAATCAATGTCATGTGGTTAATAAAAATTATATCTACATGAAAATGATAGAAATCTAAAAGTAACTTATGTTGCCATTGCCAATATGTAAAAATAGCCTACATAAACCAACAAATAAAAACATTGCAGCCTGCAGGTATAAAATATCCTGATAAAAAATAAAAATCCTATATATCACATTGGCTACCCATGGCCTGTCTGCAAGGAACTTGAAATATTGTATCAACTATTAACTTGGTCCAGCCCGATCGTGCAAGCAAATTTGCAACATTGTATGAAATATTCTGGGGCCTAATTTTCCCATGCCAGTGAGCTCTGGACAGACAGACACATCTGTGATCTATTTGCACAAGGGATAAGAAGCAATCAGACCTATTTTATAACGTTTCCACCGGATTAGAGCATTCGATTTTTTTCCTCTTTCATGCTGAGTGGTTATCGAAAGGGAGAGAACTGAAAAGATTTTTCAAACAGCCTACGTTGAGGAACTATTGTCATTCTCAATGGATGTAAAAACAAACTTTGTTTACTTACTGTTTGAGGTGAAGAAAAAATTAATTTGAGAAGCTACACAGTGATGGTGAGTTAAGACAATCAGAAATAGTATCAGATCCCCAAATGGGCACATTTATAGGCCTACATTTGTGCGCAGGCCAGGTAGCTTAGGCCTACTTCTATGGGTAATCAGGTGCGTGTCCTTACTCAAGATTGACAGGAGCACTCCAAACAAAAGACAATGAACAAATTGACCCGCAAATGGAATGAAATAAACCAAAACTTGTAGCCTAGGTTGTGCGCTCTGCAAACAATGTGTCCACTCCTATAATGACAACGGTAAGCCCGTAATAATAATATATTGAATGCATTAACAGAAATTACCGTAACCAAACAAATATTAATTAGAAATTTTGGGAATTAACGGTAAATCTACTACTGGTGATACAGGTGTGCCATCCCTGCGGCCTCAGCAATGGATTAGTCCACTGAGACAGGCGTGAACCAGACAGGTGTCTCGTCTGCCATACATGTTTTTTTATATATTTGCCACTGCTCGACTAAAGAAATCTTATCAATCCTATCGACCAAACAATCGGCCAGTCGACTAAATGGGGTCAGCCCTACAGTCATCACTTATCTTAAGTATCTTATATCTTATGTTATATCTTAAGTACGAAGGGCATGTTCATCAACCGTGACCAATATGCTTTGTTTTCTGATAGTATAAAAATACTTCTTCCAATCAAATACAAATCCTTTGCTCCGTTAAATGTTTTTCAGTTGTGTAAGGGAGAGCTAGTGAATAATATGTGTCACATGTTACATTACTCTGGAGTCTAGTCGGATGCACTTGATGATAAAATGTAAATATCAAGGACGTTCCCAGTTGAATAGTCGCAAGATAAATAATTCATATTCTATTCAGAGTGAGATTGCAGAGCCAAGGTATACTCCAGTTAATGCATACTCTTCACCTCTTCCCCTTTAAAAGTCAAATCTAAACAATGGCGTATGCATTTATGTGTTGATGGATCATATAGGCCAGAGTCTGTCCTCCTTGTACGGTGACGACTCCAACAAACGCATATCCACGGTTTCTCTAAGTGTTTCTTCTCTCAAGGATTCCATTCTAATGCACAATGCCATATTTTAATACACACAGTACAAGTATGTAGGCTTCGCTGTCATAAAGGGGAGGGAGCTTCCTTCTTGATCAATAGTTTTAGCATACCATTTGGGAATATATTTCTGGGTAAAGAAGTAGCAAGCATTGCCCACGTCCCAAATGGCAACCTATTGGCACCGGTTGGGCCATGGTCCAAAGTAGTGCACTATATAGAGAATCGGGTGCCATTTCAGATGCAGACATTCTGTTCCGTCTTAATTAAGCGTGGAGGTCTTCAGAGAGTTCGGCGCACATTTTAATACACCTTTCATTTAATAGAAACAGATGAACAGACAGTTGGTGTGGGGATGGAATGAGAGGGAATATATCATTAATTGGGAAGCTTTCCAGGTTATTTTTATTGGCACCAAGCTAACTTTCCACAATCCTGCTTCACTAGCTCAGCTAATCTAATGGGATTTATCTGAACAGGCTTTGTTCAGTAGTCAAGGCCTTCAGTATCACAGATGATATCTAGCAGATGATTTGAAGTCATATTAATATATATTCAGACAAATCATTTTATGAATACAGTGTCTTATAAACTCATGTGGGCTGGGC